>NC_092381.1:110015677-110299610 GCF_030028105.1 Mobula birostris | reverse complement strand
CACCCTCTGCTCCTTCAATTGAATGGTTAAAGCAATGGGCTAGAAATTCATTGGGGTTTCCAAAGTTCAAAGTACATTTTTCATCAAAGTATGTGTACATTATGCAACTTTGAGGTTCGTCTCCTTATATAAATATAAAGGCATCCGTTAGTCTTGCGAGACCATGGATCTGCGCCTGGAAAGTTTTCACTCTCCAGGGCGCAGGCCTGGGCAACTTTGTATGGAAGACAGGCAGTTGACCGTACTGCAAGTCTCCGCTCTCCACGCCACCAGTGTTGTCCAAGGGAAGGGTATTAGGACCCATACAGCTTGGCACCGGTGTCGTCGCAGAGCACTGTGTGATTAAGTGCCTTGCTCAAAGACACAACACGTTCCCTCGGCTGGGGCTCGAACTCACGACCTTCAGATCGCTAGTCGAACGCCTTAACCACTTGTCCACGTGCCCACACATGCAGCCATAAAACAAGAAGCCCAAAAGGACCCACTTTAAAAAATCCAACAAACACATGCAGAGCGGGGAAAAGAAAATCAAATCGTGCGAACAACAAAAACAAGCAAGCAGCACTCAGAACTAAAGTGAGTCCATAAACACGAAACCCGGAGCAGGCCCACAGCCTCAGTTCAGCACATAGTGTAGTAAAGGTCTCAGAGCCTGCAGGCAGGAAGCCCAGAGCCGGCCCACAGCCTCAACTCAGTGCAGCAGAGAGTGGAGCAAACGTGGGCTGCGAGCTGAACCGGCCCGACTCTTGCCTTTGGTCCCGACACCCTGCCTTTTCAATCCATCTGTCCTGGCGTTTAAATCATCCAAACATCAAGCGTTCTTCGCACAAGGACCCAGGCCCTAACACAGCGATACGGTCTGAGTCTGGACATCACCGCCATGTTTCAGGCCGAACCTGACCTTTCCTGACTCTGACTTTTCTCTCTGCTCCGCTTGGTCCGACTCAGTCTCCCACTCCGTCTCAAACATGCCTCAGTGTCGCTCTGACCACTTCTGCTCGAATGCCCTCGATCTCACTCGCACCCGCACACCTCAACCCTCTAGAGTGAAGAACAAACCAGTGTATGGACGATTTAAACATCCAAATGGGTTCAGAAGGCAGTGTGTTCAGACCAGAGATGTGGCTCAGGCTGAATGTGCACACTGCTCTGTTATGTTTACTCGGCTCTGCGCTGAGCTGAGGCTGAGGCTGAGGCCTGCTCCAGGCTTCATGTCTGCAGACTCTCTTTCGCTCTGAATGCTAATTGCTGACTTTTATTATTTGCATGATTTGTGGGTTTTTTTCCTCTCTGCATATTGGGTGTTGGACCATCTTTTTTAATAGGTTCTTTCGGGGTGTCTTTGTTTTGTGACTGTCCGTTAGCAGATGAATCCCAAGGTCGTATAGTGTATACATTGATAATAAATATACTTCGAACTTTTTTGGGGTAATTTTCCTTTGGACAGCACGCTATTTGGTGTAACACTGTTACAGCATCAGCGACCCGAGTTCTGTTCCCATGCTGTCCGGTACGTCAAACTTACCTTTACTCAGACCATTTCACCAAGTAATCCAGACCT
Organism: Mobula birostris; assembly: GCF_030028105.1. NCBI lineage: Eukaryota > Metazoa > Chordata > Chondrichthyes > Myliobatiformes > Myliobatidae > Mobula > Mobula birostris. The sequence continues at coordinate 110,298,049 of NC_092381.1, read as the reverse complement.
CAGACCATTGTTTATTGTAAAAAAGTGAATTTTACTCTCTTCAGCATGAGTTATACAGTAACAGCACATTGATATGTTAACCAAGATGCCCTTCTAAGCTATAAACATAAGAAAGTCTGCAAACGTTGGAAATCCAGAGCAACATGCACAAAAGGAGGAGAAGATGGCGACGCGACGGCAGTGCACGCGGCCTCTCTGGTGATGAATATCTGTTATCTGTCAAGTAGGGGACCATGCACAATTCTGATTTGATGGAGACGGACATGAGAGTACGGAGGAACATCTGGAAAACTTCTGAAATGCCCGCTTCGCTGCCACTGCTACTGTGTGGTAACCAGAATCTCCAGAGCAGAAGGCCCCGAATCCTTGGCTTTGCTTCTTTCAGCGGCCAGGGCTAGGTTGAAGGCGCTCGGCAGAGTATGGCGCTCGGGAGGCTGTATTGGAAGGGCTGGTCAGAGGCTCGAAGTTTTCGGACAGACGGACTCAGTGTCGGCTGTGATTGGCTGCTTCCAAGGCATCGGCAAGTTGATGGTGCCTGGAGGTTTATGGCAGGGAGTTTCTCCCTTTTGCCGCCGCTATCGGGGACTCAGGGATCGGTCGACGCGGGGACTTTGAGACTTTTTTACTGTGCCCATGGTTTGTTCTTCATCAAATTATGGTATTGCTTTGCACTGCTGTAACTATATGTTATAATTATGTGGTTCTGTCAGTGTTAGTCTTTGGTTTGTCCTGTTTTCTGTGATATCACACCAGAGAAACTTTGTATCATTTCTTAATGCATGTATGCATTTCTAAATGACAATAAAAGAGGACTGAGTGTTCTCATAATCTAAAAAAAAAAGATGGAGGATCTCAACAGGTCAGGCAATATTTATGTCCTGGACCGAAACATCAACTCTTTCTTTCGTTCCATGGATGCTGCCTGACCTGCTGAGTTCCACCAGCATTTTGTGTGTGTTGCTCTTCTAAGCCAGTCCCATCAGTGGCACAGTAGTGTAGCAGTTAGCACGCAACTATTACAATGCCAGCGGCCCAGGTTCAATTCTCATTTGTATCTTCTCCCCATAACCGTGTGGGTTTCGTCCCATATTCCAAAGAATATGTGGGTTGAGTTAATTAGTCACAGGATAGTGCAGATTCACTGGGCTGGGAGGACCTGTTGCTGTGCTGTATCTCAAAACAAATAATATTCTTTTCTCACTGCCCCCATCAGGCAGAGGTATAAGTGCGAGTTCTGAGCCCCCACCAGCTTCAGGAACAGTTACTACCCCTTAATCATCAGGCTCTTGAATCAAAGGGGATAACTACACTCACTTGCCCCATCATTGAGATGTTCCCACAACCAATGATCTCACTCTAAGGACTCTTTATCTCATTGTCTCATGTTCTCGTTATTTATTGCCATTTATTTATATTTGCACAGTTTGTTGTCTGATCCTGTTATAGTTACAATCCCAGAGGCTTGCTGAGTATGCCTGCATGAAAATGAATCTCAGGGTTGTACAATATATGCAGACATATATGCACTTTGATAATAAATTTACTTTGAACTTTAAAGTCTCCTGCACCTCAGAATCAGGTTTATTCTGACTGACACATGTTGTGAAATTTGTCGTTTAGCGGCTGCAGTCCAGTGCATTAAAATTTCTATAAATTACAGAAAACCATAAGTATATTATATATTATTATATAATATCGATTATATATAAATATTATATGTAATGTTGAACCAATAGGTTGGCACAGTAGCAAGTGGTCAGCACAACGCTCTACAGGACAGGTGACCCGGGTTCAATTCCCGCCACCGCCTGTAAGGAGTTTGTACATTCTCCCCGTCACCGCGTGGGTTTCCTCCAAGTGATTAGGATTAGGCTCGGATTAAGTTCCTCCGGGTGTTCCGGTTTCCTCCCACCGTCCAGACCTGCTGGTTGGTAGGTTAATTGGTCATTGTAAATTGTGCCTTCGGGTTGTCGGAAGATTGCTGGGCAGGTGGCCCCAGGGGCTATATGGGCTTATTCCACGCTGCAACTTAATCAATCAATCATTAAATAATACATATATGGTAGCGTGGGGTGGGAGGGCTTGGTCGACAGCCCACCCCAGGCTTTCCTAGTGGCCAACACTATTTACTGTTCTTGTTTCAAAATGCTTTCGTGGCATTACAGTAGGGGGTCGCACTGACTGTAACTGGGGTATGTAATAATGACCTCCCCCGTCTGTATATGACTGAGGGGGGGGGTTCTGCCTGGGTCATTGCGTCCAGTAGGTGTTTTTTCGTGCTTGTCTCAATAAAAACAGCTGTTGAGTTAAAGGAGCTTTTCTCGTCTGTCATCATAGAACGAATGCTCGCCAACATTACACTAAAATATCTAAATAAATAAATCAATAGTGCAGAAAGACAGCTAATAATGAGGAACTGTTCGGAAATCTGATGGCGGAGGGGAAAGAAACTTCCTAACACATTTCCGATGTCTTTCCGGACCTACTGGCAGTCTTCTTCTTACCGTGTCCACGGACAGTGTATACATGGCCCAGCCAGAACTGGACACATTTTTACGCCTTGTCATTGAGTTCGGCAAGATCTGCAACAGTACAGGATTCCTCTGGCGATGGGCATTGCAGGAGATGTTGCATGGTTTGTGGCTCAGTTCCACATTCACAAGTTGTCGGGCTGGTTGCATATCCCCATTTGCTCAGTGACACCTTTGAACGACCTACACCAGTCCTAAATCTGCTGAGGCACTTCCAGGTTGCCCAGTTGCAACTAGCTCCTGGGGGAAGGCTTTCACCCGGTGGAATTTCCATCGTTGTGGGTTGTTTGAGACTGGCGAGCCGGTCTTTCCACAAGGTGATGCGGGCTTCAGACGGGGTTGATTGTAATGGAACAACACTGTTCACGAGCTCTTCCTTGACTTCAGGCGGCTGGATGTAGATGTATGACCATGTAGAGGGTGCCTCCCATCTGGTGTTTGACAGAGTCATCCTTCTTTCTGGCTACCGTTCTTCTTATATCAGGGGGAGTGATACCTGTCACGATATATGGGCTGTTGGTGTTTGTTGGCTTCAAACAACCTGTGATAAGTCGGCAGCTTGCATTCAGAATGGCATCCATCTTCTTAGCATGAACAGATCTTTCCCATGCAGGGCAGGCTTATTCAGCAGTGGAATAGTATTGGAAAATGCAAATGCATGCATTGTATTTTCTATGTATTACGGTATTTACTCAACAGTATTTACTCAAATGCACACATTGTATTTTCTATATTTACTATGTAACCACTGCTAGCTCAATAGAAGGTATTCACTATGCAGCCATGACTTTTGACCTGTTCACTATTAATTCATGAAGAAAACTAGAAGGAAACCAAGCAGAAAGATAACGGTGGCGAGTAAGGTGATGAAATATGTGGCAGTATGTCAACACAAGACTAATTAAGAAATAACTGTGGTTAGGGACGAGAGGACATATGGTCTGAAATGTAAACTAGGACATAATTAAGGTGGGGAGTAAAACAATAGTGGAAAGTCAAGAGCGGGTATATTGATGATATGTAATCACAGGCCGACTGGATATGATAATGTAGCTAAGATAGGAAAATTGCTATAAAAAATGCTGTATACAAGCCTCGATGGGCAGTCAGCTACTAGCTTTCTGATTGTCTCAGCTTTGATTTGCAAATTAAAGTTTAAAACGTCTTGACGAGTTTTCTGCGTCTCCTTGTCGTTTGTGAGAAACGAGAAACCACGACAAAATTGGCGTCACGAACAGGATCGGATAGAGACCCGCGAGGAAGGGAACGGCAGATTGGGACGCTTCCCAGTCCCTCGGGGACCTTCACGGGGCTAACAGAAATAAGGGTGCACCCAAAGTAAAAAGGTGAGCGCTTTTTGCGATAATTCGGACAAAGAATTCTGTTGGTTTTGGGGGGTCTCAGGGACTCAGAAGTGTGAAGCAACTGCTGAAGGGTCTCTCTGATCCAAAGAATCTGGCAGAATTGGGGAAAAAAAGGAGGCTCAGAGGATTAATCAAAAGCACGGCAGTGGGGGTAAGTACGAATAAAGTAATAGTAAGTTAAGTAAGAAAATGCCACGTGGTGTTAGTAAGTCCCTGTGGATAGAGAATTGGTTAGCAGACAGGAAGCAAAGAGTGGGAATAAACGGGACCTTTTCAGAATGGCAGGCAGTGACTAATGGGGTACCGCAAGGCTCAGTGCTGGGACCCCAGTTGTTTACAGTATATATTAATGACTTGGATGAGGGAATTCAATGCAGCATCTCCAAGTTTGCGGATGACACGAAGCTGGGCGGCAGTGTTAGCTGTGAGGAGGATGTTAAGAGGATGCAGGGTGACTTGGATAGGTTGGGTGAGTGGGCAAATTCATGGCAGATGCAATTTAATGTGGATAAATGTGAAGTTATCCACTTTGGTGGCAAAAATAGGAAAACAGATTATTATCTGAATGGTGGCCGATTAGGAAAAGGGGAGGTGCAACGAGACCTGGGTGTCATTATATACCAGTCATTGAAAGTGGGCATGCAGGTACAGCAGGCGGTGAAAAAGGCGAATGGTATGCTGGCATTTATAGCGAGAAGATTCGAGTACAGGAGCAGGGAGGTACTACTGCAGTTGTACAAGGCCTTGGTGAGACCACACCTGGAGTATTGTGTGCAGTTTTGGTCCCCTAATCTGAGGAAAGACACATCCTTGCCATAGAGGGAGTACAAAGAAGGTTCACCAGATTGATTCCTGGGATGGCAGGACTTTCATATGAAGAAAGACTGGATGAACTGGGCTTGTACTCGTTGGAATTTAGAAGATTGAGGGGGGATCTGATTGAAACGTATAAGATCCTAAAGGGATTGGACAGGCTAGATGCAGGAAGATTGTTCCCGATGTTGGGGGAAGTCCAGAACGAGGGGTCACAGTTTGAGGATAAGGGGGAAGCCTTTTAGGACTGAGATGAGGAAAAACTTCTTCACACAGAGAGTGGTGAATCTGTGGAATTCTCTGCCACAGGAAACAGTTGAGGCCAGTTCATTGGCTATATTTAAGAGGGAGTTAGATATGGCCCTTGTGGCTACGGGGATCAGGGGGTATGGAGGGAAGGCTGGGGCGGGGTTCTGAGTTGGATGATCAGCCATGATCATACTGAATGGCGGTGCAGGCTCGAAGGGCCAAATGGCCTACTCCTGCACCTATTTTCTATGTTTCTATGATACCGCTTCGCACAAAACGAAGGTCTGAACGGGCAGGGAAGAAGAATTAAAAATCCTCGTGAATACCGCCTTAAGAAGTGTAAGGGTCTGCATAGGCGAGGTGTAAAAGGAAAAGGTTCTGTGGATACCGCCCTAAGTAGGGGTCTGCACGGGCAGAACGTTAATTAGAGATAAAGATAGTTTAATAGATAATTCAGACGCTGGTGAGATAAACCATAAGGCTAGGCATAGAAATAGAGTTAGAGAAATAGTATTATTAAATAGGCAAGTCGTGAGATTCTAAAAATACCATAATAGAAAAAGGGAAAAAGAGAACAACATGACAGAGAAAGGAACAGCAGTAGAAATATTGAGCAGAAAATTCCCGGTGTGTCAAGGTAAGATCGTGGAAATTTCGGAAAAATGGGAAAAAAGAGCTAAAAAACTGGTCACGAAATGGCCAAGAGAAGGAACGTTTGATGTAAGCTATGTGAGGAAATGGAAGCGCTAATTAAAAATCACAAACCCAAAGATAAATCTAAGAAAAGAGAGGGAAAAAGGGAACAAGAAATGGAAGTGTTAAAACTCTTTAGGATGGAGGGAGAAAGGTTCAGAAAGACGGGAAGTATATTAATAGTAAGTAAAAAAGACACTGAGAAACGAAAGGAGCAGTCTGATAAAGAGAAGGAAAAGCATAACAGGGAGCCGGCTTCGGCTCTATACCCAGACCTGAAAGACGTAGAAAAACCTCCTCCCTATTATGAGAAAGAAACCCTTAAGCAGTGTCTGATGATAACAGGAAGAGTGGATCTAAATGGAGAAATTAAAGTCTGGGATACCGAGGAGGAAAGAATGAATCACCAAAAGGAGCAGGAGGAACTACGGATGGTAATAGAAGAAGACAGGGCAAAGATAGAACAGGAGAAAAGGGGAAGAGAAGAAGAGATCAAAGGGTTACAGGAATTAAAAGCAAAAAGGGATGAAGAGAATTCTTTGTTATATGGGCACGGAACTGAACAGGCCAGAGCAGAAGGTGACTTGTCGGGAGAGCAAGAGTTAAGTAGCGAAAGAGAGGGTGCAGGAGAGTGTAGGCAGAGGATAGGAGATAGGAGCCTTGAAGGGGAAAAAGAGAGAGTGAAAAGGCAGATATTAGAAACAGAGGGAGACATTAGGAAATTACAGCACAGACTGAATTTCCAAGGGGAGTTTGAGGATTTCACATGGGCCCAAGCAAATGCTAGCTCAAGGCAGAAAGGAAGAACTCCACGAGGATGCCAAAGGAGAAAGGAAACCCCAGAAAGAATCATGTGGCAGCCAGTGAAAACGAGCTCAGAAACAGATGGGGAGTTAGGCGAGGAGGAGAGTCAGGAGATGTGGGAAAGGAAAGGGAGAATGATGCCGTTGTTAGTAAGAGGATTGGGACAAGTACAGTATATTCCTTGGGATCCCAGGACCTGGAAGGGCTGAAAAACACCCTACCCAGCCTACATGAGGGTGCAGGGAAGTGTATTAGGGCCTTTGAGGAAGAGACCACAGGACGAATGTTGGCTATGGGAGATTTGAAGACGCTGCTGATAAGGCTGATGGGAACCTTCAAACTACAAGAGCTGATGGAAGCGGCTGGCATACAGAATGCGGACAGCAGACTGATTGACGGGGCCAGATTTAACACAGTGAGGCAGAGGATATGGGGGGCCCTCAGGGAGCTCTATCCACCCAAAATGGACCCCAAAGCCGTGAAAAGGGATCCACTGGGAGACACTGAAAATCCAGCAGCCTATATAGAAAATCAGTTGAAAAGGTGGAGACTGGAAACTGAACAAGAGGTGGAAGGCAACCCGTTTATGACCTGGATGTTCCGAAATGCTGTTTTGGATGCGATGCCTCCCCAAGTTAAGTGTAAACTTGAGGAAGTGGTTGGACTGATGTCAATGACCCCACAGGAATTCAGGGACCACGTAGTCCATGCGGTCGAAAAATATCGAAAAGACAAACGAAAGTTGACAGAGCAACAAGAAGAAGTGCAAAGAAAGCTGATACAAATGCAGCTTGAAGAGCTTAAAAAGAAGGAAAAAGAAAAAGGCAAGAAGATGCTGCCAGCAGTGACCGATTTAAGCACAGCCGTTGAAATGAATGAAGTGCCATTATGTAGAAGGCCCGGTCGTGCCGTAAGACAGAGCCCAGAAAACCCCAAGCCAACAATAAACGTCTTCGGGGGAGCTTTTCCGCAAATGCCCTATCAGGGACAGGATAAATTTAAACAGCAGCACAGACAGGACTGGAAATCCCAAGGAGGGGGACAGAGAAGTTATGGGCAGAAAGGGCCAGTAAGGAAACAAGGGGAAAGAGAGATACAGAGACTGTGCTGGGGACGTAACCAGCCAGGATACATGAGAAGGGACTGCCCACTTAAGCCATGGGCCGTCACGTACCAGCGGGAACCAATGAGATTGGAACCACAGTCTAGCCAAGGACCAGTCCCCGCAGGCCTGAGTGGACCCGTGAACCCCTATGCAAGACATTAGGGGTGCCCAGAGAACCCAGCTGGGAAGGGACACTACCCAGTGATAACAAGGGAGGCAGAAGAGGAACCCATTGTTCAGGTTGTGTTAGAAGGACAGCTGACACCAATGATGATAGATACTGGAGCCACGTATACTTGCGTACAGCCGCAGTATGCCCTTCACCTTCCCATGTCAGGAAAATTTATTAAGACTGTAGGGTTCTCGGGAAAAACATAGTTGACACAATGTACAGCTCCAGTGAGATTAAGGATGGGCAGCAAAGGAATAGTTTTGCCGATATTAGTGTCCAAAGGAACTCCGATGAATTTGCTAGGCAGAGATGCACTATTAAGACTAGAATTAAAATTAGAATGTACCAGAAGTGGGTTGAGTGTGGAAAGAGTAAATGCACAATTACTAGTGCGGGAAGTCAAGAAAGCTAATGTCTTTTGGATAGGAGACATAGAAGATCAGATCTGGGAAACCTGGGAAAAATGGGAAAAGGGCGTGCAGGCTGTATTGCCCCAGGCTGTAGCGCCCAAATCCGAGTTACATTGCACAGTGATTTTTGACGAAACTCAGAACGAAGAGCTAGAGGAGAAGCTATAATAATTGGGAGACAGGGGGCAGCCCTGCAAGTCAGGTGGAATACCTTCTTGGAGAAATGGTACAGGATACTGGAAGCTGAGCCCCACATAACGCTGCTGGTAAATGAGGGACATCAGTCTAAAGACCTAGGACCCTTAGTAAAGCACGTTGGAACCGTAGCGGTGTGGAGGAAAATTATGCCACAGGTGTGAGTATCGGGAGACAACTTTAAAACGTCTTGACGAGTTTTCTGCGTCTCCTTGTCGTTTGTGACAAAACGAGAAACCGCGACAATAGCAAAGAGCAAGTTCGACATGTTTTCGAGCTTGCTCCACATTTTGTGTTAGCGAGCTTATTCAGGATGTTGTTTCGTGCGCTCACTTTTGCCTTTGTCTTATTGATGTGGTTCTTGAAAGTGAGGCACCTGTCAACGATGACTCCTAAGTAGACAGGGTGCTCGCAATGCGTCACTGTTGCTCCACACCGGGTCACTTTAGACTGTCGTTTGGCTTCACGGTTCCTGAGGTGGAATGCTCAAACTTGCATCTTTGATGGGTTTGCGCGGAGGTGGTTTTCTTTATAGTCGGATGTTAGTCCCTCCAGGGCCTCAGAAAGCGTTTTCTCCACGGTGTTAAAACCAGTGCTTTGGGCAGTGATGCATAAGTCATCAGCATATATAAAACGGCGTGTGACAGCATCTATAGGTTGGCCATTCGTGTAGATGTTGCTCAGCAGCGGTGAAAGCACACTTCCCTGAGGAAGACCATTTTTCTGAACACGCCACCTGCTGCGCTTCCATATAACCATATAACAATTACCCACCTAGTTCAACGTAGAACCGGCGATTCTGAAGCATGCTTTCTCACAGCTCTGTTAAGTGAATATCTTCTCTCATCTCTAGGATCTTGCAGAGGAGACGTCTATGGTTCACTGTATGGTAAGCTGCTGACATGTCTACAGAAACAATCTGTTACCATCCCTTGCTCAAAACCATCTTCGATAGATTGTGTGAGGTTGAGCAGTTGGCTTGTTGTTGATCTGCCGGGGCGGAAACCAGCTTGCCCTGGAATGACCTTCTCATCTACAGTTGGTGCTATCCTATTGTGTATCAGGCGTTCAAACCGCTTATTGGTGTGGCAAAGCAGTGAGACGGGCCGAAAACTCTTAGGATTTGAGGGATCTTTTCCGGGCTTTAATGGTGCTATTACATGTGACTTCTGCCAAATATTAGGTAGCTTGTATGTTGCCAGACAGCGGTTGAACAATTGTAGGAGCCATTTCTTTGCTTGCTGTCCAAAATGCTTTATCTGCTCCGATGCTATGTTGTCAAGACCAATTGCCTTCCCGTGTTTTAGACCATATATACCAATTACTGGCAGTAATGAGAAGAGAACAGGAGTACTGCCTGTAAACTGTCCCCGGCAGTTTTGAACGTGGTGATTGCAGAATCACAATCAGGTGTATCATCGTGGCCATAAGTGCCGAGAAATTTGTTGGTTTGCGGAAGCAGTGCAGTGCAAAATTACTGTTACAAAATATTAATAAATGGTTCCAAAAGAAGTCACAAACAAAGAATCTGCAGATGCTGGAAAAACGAGCAACACACACAAAATGCTGGAGTACAGTCGACTGTACTCTTCCATAGATGCTGCCTGGACTGCTGAGTTCCTCCAACATTTTGTGCGTGTTGATAATAGCGAGGTCTTAGTGATTTGATACCGTGATTTACGTTTTTCCAAAATCAGCCCTCACACAACTGCTTCGGCGGCTTTCTCAAAGAAAGCTGCCTCGCGTGGAGGAAGTTTTTTTCAAAAAACAAATTCTCTCTGTGTGTAATTTAAATATACAGACATTGCCCCTACCTTGATGAGGGATTTGTGGGGTGCTTTCAAATCCAGTTGGAATAGGTTGCCGATGATCGGGAGGGCAGGGGGACCCGGGGGAAGCCTGCCTGTCTGCCGCTGGTTGTTCTGAAAGAATCTCGCCAGAAGCAGGACGCTCAGTAAAACAACCAACAAAGTTGTCAGCGGTTCACCAAAACTCATGATGACAGATTACGCAGATTCTGAAAAAGAAGCAAGAGAGGCTGTATCTCAAAATTCACAGTTGTACCACTTTCACCAGATTCAAACAGTAAACTACCCTTAAATTAAGGGCAATTAAAGTCCCGATTGAAGTTCATACTGCCGTCCGCACTGACAACTTTTATACATTTGAGTAAGTCTCATTATGGACCGCCCTTCGGAGTTCTGACGCGGCTTTATGTCAGTGGGCGTGAGTAATGTTCTCAACAAATAAAACTATCGAGAATTGAAATGGCGTTCAAAAGGCTGACAATTCCGAATCACCTTCATTGTCAGGTAAAAGCTCGGTAAACCGGACCGCAAGCTGCTGAGAATTCCTCCGGCCATCGTTGGAATGTATTGATTCTATGCATTCCGTCTGACTTAAGTTCCATTGTAAAGTTGAAAGTTCAAATTAATGTTATTACAAAAATTCATATATGTCACCATGTACAATCCTGAAATTCGTTTCCACGAGCATACTAAACAAATCTATAGAATAGTAACTCTAACAGGATCAGTGAACGATCAACCAGAGTGCAGAAGACAACAAGCTGCAAATACCAAGTGAGTGTAGTTATCCCCTTTTATTCAAGAGTCTGAGATTGAGGGACAGTAACTGTTTTTGAACCCGGTGGTGCAAGTCCTGTGACTTTTGTACCTTCTACCTGATGGCAGCAGTGAGAAGAGATCATGTCCAGGGTAGTGAGGATCTCTGATGATGGATGCTGCTTTCCTACGACAGCGTCTCAGGTAGATGTGTTCAATAGTTGGGGGGAGGGAGAGAGACTTTATCCGTGATGGACTGGGCCAAATTCACTACCTTTTGCATGACTTTTCCGTTCAAAGGCATTGGTGTCGCATACCAGGGTATGAGGCATGTTTTGCAGCAGCAGAGAGGCAGGCTTCTCCTGGGTCCCTCCACCCTCTGATTGCCGTCAAGATTGTTTAATGTCATTTCCAGAGCATGCGTAAAGGCAAACGAAATGATCGTTACTCCGCCTCTGATGCACTACAACAAAAACCACAACAAGATCGAGAACACAGCCCAGTCCATCACAGGTAAAGCCCTCCCCACCATTGAACACATCTACATGAAACATTGCTGCAGGCAAGCAGCATCCATCATCAGGGACAACACCACCCTCCCCGGGACATGCTCTCCTCTCGCTGCTGCCATCAGGAAGAAGGTACTGGAGCCAGCAGATTCAGGAACAGTTACTACCCCTCAAGCATCAGGCTCTTCAACTTCACTCAAAGCAACACACAAAATGCTGGAGGAACTCAGCAGGCCAGGCAGCATGTGTGTATAAACAGTTGACGTATTCGGCCAAAACCCTTCATCAGGACTGGAAGGAAAGATGAGAAATCAGAGTATGAAGGTGGAGGGGGGGGAGCGGAGGAAAAAGTACAAGGTGGCAGGTGACAGGTGAAACCGTGGGAGGGGAAAGAGTGACCTAAAGAGCTGGGAAGCTGATTGGTGAAAGAGAGAAATTTCTGAGAAGTGGGAATCTGACAGAAGAGGATGGAAGAAAGGGAAAGGAGAAAAGCATCAGAGGGAGCTGATGGATCCCAGCAAGGATACGTGGCTGTGGTTGTGGGTCACTCAACTTCACTTGCCCCATCATTGAAATGTACCCATATTCAAGGACACTCCATCACATGCTCTCCATATTTATTGTTTATTTATTTATCATTACTCTTTTTTTCTGTTTGTATTTGAATAGTTTGTTGTCTTCTGTACTTGGTTGAATTCCCAATTTGATGTGATTTTGTTCTGGTTATTATTATTTTATTATGGATTTATTGTGTATGCCTGCAAGAAAATGAATCTCAGGGTTGTATATGGTGACATACTGTATATGTATCTTGATAATAAATTTACTTTGAACTTTGACTTTGGGACAGAACTTCATGTAGATACTAGAGGCAACTACTGCAAATACCGTCAGCTTTTGGAGTAAAAACTCCACTAAGTGGATCCTCGATTTCCTCACTTACAGACCTTAGTCACTACAGGTTGGCAACATCTGCTCCACAATTGCTTTGAACGTTGAGTTAGCTTTGATTTACAATTGAAAATATGTTTGATGTCAACTTGGATCTCATTAAATCAGTCCATGTGTCCAAACAGAAAAAATAGAACCATTGTATATGTCGGGAGTCAGTATTGTTATGTACCCCTAGAGGTCATTTTTTTTGTATGGACCACACCTTTTAAAAGAGAGAGAGAGTGTTCAACACAAGCACGTTGTTATTAAGAGAGAGAGGCAAAGACTGCTTTGAGATGGTGTTATGGTTTCTCTGCAGCATGTTTACACTTCTGCAAGGACACTGGCAGTTTATAAATTCTTACAGAGAGAGAAGGGAGGAGCTATTTGATGGACAGCTGGTGTTCAGCATGGTGAGATAAATAGAAGGTCAGATGATAGACTCACAGACAAATGGTTTTGGACACTGGATGAGCTTTATTGTGCCTGCAGAAAGGTGGGTTTTTGGAGGATCGATCAGTGGCTCTCGCAGTGTGGAAAAGGTGTGACCAGTGGGGAGTTATTTGTGTGTCTGACCCTCGCTTGGGTTGATAATTCCACCACAGAAGAACGGTTCCCTTTGTTGTGGTCACATTTGATGACTTTAAAGGAAGAGAAGAGGGGAGAGGAAGGTTTGAAACAGAAGAAACCTAGTAACAAAGAGGTCACTGTTTAGACTCTCTCTCTCAAAGTAGCCTGTAAGGGTGAGTTTGAGTTCCATTCGAATACGAAGGTGTGACTGTCACATAGTTAATCCACAAGGGTAAGTTCTTTGGTGAGGGGAGTACCTTTGTGAATATCACTTGTGTGTTACCCTTGTTTGGGTGTGGTGGTTCACTGAAGAAAGGCACCCCTGTGGCAAATCACTGTTGGAGTTATTTTGTATATCATGGAACTGGTTAAATGGCTATCACGTTGTGTGTTTATGGTTGGTTCTCTTGAAGAGGGTCCCCTTCGTGATAGACTACTGTTGGTGATAATCCATATGTGGATTCTGTTTGAGTATCCTGTGGCCACCACTTTGGGATGACCTGTAGCTGAATTCGGGTGTGGTACCACTTGTGTTGAAAGGATATTCGTTGAAGATCACTGTTGGTGATACTTCGTGTGTGGAGTGGAACAACTTCGGAGATAAAACCTACTACTATTGTTATTTTGTATTGCTGTCATGGAATCTGTGGAATATCGACGTAATTGCCTTCTCTCGACATTTAACCTGGATTACAAATCTCTCTCTGTCTACATCACTACTCAACTGAATACCACGAGCTGAACTGAACTTTACTCATCACCATAAGACTGTATCTATTTACCCCTAGGCTTGAAGAAGCTTGGTTTCTATATTTCCACACTTATATTGCTAACCTGTTTGATATATCTGCATTTATATTACTGAATTGCGTAGTTACTAATAAATAATATTAGTGAATAGCAATACCAGACTCCAAAGTGTTTTCCATTTCTGCTGGTTCGTTAACCCGTCACGGGGTATGTGACAGTATATACGAGTGAGGAGTAGCCTCAAAATATGAGTGTGGGAAAGCTGGTGGAGTTTTGGATTGTTCACAGTACATTTATTATCAAAGTATGTATATTATATACAACCTTGAGATTCGTCTCCTTACAGGCAGCCACAAAACAACTAAACCTGAAAGAACCCATTTAAAAAAGGCCATCAAACAGCTAATGTGCAGCAAAAAACAAATGGTGCAAACAATAAAAGTAAGCAAATAAAATCCAGAACTGAAGTTTGTGAAAGTAAGTCCACAGCCACAAAGCCAGTCATCACTGCAGCCAATATAGGAGCCCGTTTTAGCTTCAGTTCAGCACAGAGATGGGTAAACCTCGTGGAACAGTGAGCTGAATCAGTCTGTCCCTCGTCTCCAGCCCCCACACCCTGACCTCTCCAATCTCCAGTCCCGACACCCTGACCTTTCCAATCTCCGGCCCTGACACCAGGACCTTTTCAACCTGGCCCAGTACCTATATCACCCAAACCTCAGGTCGTTAGGCACTCTCAGACCTGAGCCCTGCCATTTTGATACACTTTATTTCTTGAGATGTAGTGTGGAATAGGCCCTTCCGGCCCTTTGAGACGCAGAGCCGGCAATGCCAACTTAACCCTAATCATGGGACAATTTACAATGAGCAATGAACCTACTAAATGGTGTGTCTTTGGACGGTGGGAAGAAACTGGGTGGCGCAGTAGCGTAGTTGTTAGCACAATGCTTTACAGTAGTGGTGACCTGCGTTCAATTCCCGCCACTGCCTGTAAGGAGTTTGTAATTTCTCCCTGTGACTGCGTGGGTTTCCTCCCACAGCCCAAGGATGTATGGGTTGGTAGGTTAATTGGTCTTCGTAAACTGTCCTGGATTAGGTTAGGATAAAATCTGGGGATTGCTGTGCAGTGTGGTTTGAAGTGTCAGAAGGGCCTATTCCATGCTTTATCTCAATAAATAAATTTTGAAAACTTGAACACGCAGATGAAAACCACTGGCAATTCCTTTGCTTGCATCTTTGAAAACAGCTCTATTTCCATCTTTAGTATCTCTATTTTTCCCTTTCAGGGTTCTTTTGAAGACCCTCACCTGGAGTTCCACACTGGTTCTGGTTCCTTGCAGGAATGGGACCTGCTCTCGGGGTTTCACAAATGGCCATTATTCGGTACACCAAGGGCTCGGCCTAAGAGCTTTGCTCGCCTTCGGAGACCCCAGATTTCGTGGCTCTAGGAGATGAGGGTATCGGAGGTCAGTGCCTGGGCAGGAGATCCGTGTGTCGTGAGAGATGGAAGATCTAAGGCTGTATGCCCAGATACCAGAGATCTTTGGGCACAGAGCTCAGAAAAAGCGATGCCACGGACTTTTAACATCATACACCAGCAAGTTGTTTGTTATGTCTCCCCTCTTGTGAAACAGAGACACCGCTTTCTCCCTTATTAGGGAGAGGAAGAGAGCTTATGGTATGTCGAATACTGGGTGAACTAGTAGTCTTTGGAGTACTGCAAGTCTGTGTCTTTGCTATTGCTTTGCTCACGCTTCAGTGCTCAGTGCTGGGTGCTATTGATTTATTTTGCCGGTGGGGGGGGGGGTGCCGGTTGTTACTTACTGCCACTTCTGCGCAGGAGGGAGGGGAGCTGGGAGAGAGGACTTTGAGGTTCTAACATTTAACTGTCATTCATTCTTTGGAGTGTTACGTACCCCGTAACTGGGTTGCCAAACCAGCAGAAATGGACCACTTAGTTGGAGTCTGGTTTAACAGAAACTAATAAAGTTTTATTAAAGAAATAAGGAACACAGCATTCTAATCGTAATGATATAAATGCAACAGGTTAGCAATAATAAAACGCACATGTACACAGAACTAGGGTAATAGGAATCAACCAAGCTCTATCGCAGTCTAGGGGTAAAATGATCAGTTTCAAGCGACGCAGAGTTCAGTTCAGCTTAGTACAGTTCGCAGTAATTGCTGTTGTGCCGTTGGAGAGAGAGAGAGAATGCAAATTTTGATTCAAACAGACCTTTGATGTTCTTCGCAGTTAGCTTTCAGGCGAACCCTTTTACGTCTTCTGTGGTCACCGACTGTGACTTCTCTGCTCCGGATACGACCGTTCTTCCGCGGTGAACCCGGCACCCAGACAAGGGCGGACACACACACCAGGTTCCAGCCGATCGTACCCTTTCACCCTGTCAGTCTATGGTCGGTTCCCTCGAACCAGACCTCCAACTCGCACCAACTTGTGGGGGCACACCGCTCTTCCAGGGTCTCGTTATCTCGTGATCTCGTGGTGTCTGTCGTGCCTTAGCGAACCTGTTCTTTTTATCCCCCTGCTGGGGTATCGCCTGTCTATCAAACTTCAAACAGTTCAGGTTCAAAGCAACCAGTCTGTCAATACTCTGAAATGTGTTTCTTTCTTGTTAATCTCTCTCTTCTCTCTTATTAGCATTTTGAATGTTTCTCCATTGTCTCCCTTATCTCTCTCATCAGCACCAATCTTTTGATAACTTAGTTTGTCGTCACAGGAGGCACTCCTCTGTTTTTGTGGATGATTGCGAAGAAGAAGAATTTCGGGGTGTATATTGTATACATTTCTCTGACATTAAATGTACCTTTGAAACCACGCTTTCCATAGGGAGGATTCACAAATTCCTTACAGAGGATTTACCTCGGAACGCTATCACCTCGAGCTGTAATAGCATTGCTGTAACTGCTACACTATCGTGACGCCCTGGTATGGGAGGAAAGAGTGGAAACAAACAGAAAACTGAAGGAGAATCTGATGAAATAATAGCCCAGTTCTGCAGATTGAAATTGAAAAACAATATTCTCAGATGCTGTGTTTTCTTCTTAGATAGAGTCATAGAAAAATTCAGCATAAAAACAGGCCCCTTGGCCCATCTAGTCCATGCTGAACCATTTAAACTGCCTAATCTGATCGACCTGCACCGGGAGCACAGCCCTCCGTACCCCTGCCATCCACGTACCTATCCAAACTTCTCTTAAACGTTGAAATCGAGCTCGCATGCACCACTTGTGCTGGCAGCTCATTCCACACCCTCACCACCCTCTGAGTGAAGAAGGCTCCCTTCATGTTCCCCTTGAACTTTTCACCTTTCACCCGTAAACCATGATTCCTGGTTGTAGTCCCACCCAACCTCAGTGGAAAAAGCCTCTACACCCCTCATAATTTTGTATACCTCTATCAAACTCCCATGAATCTTCTATGTTCCAAGGAATAAAGTCTTAACCAATTTAATCTTTCCTTCTAACTCAGGTCCCCCAATCCCGCAACGTCCTTGTAATGAATTTCGTGAAGATAATGAAGTTCAGTTTGTGTTGAGAGTGAGTAAATTTTGAACAGGTGGATCCTGTCATTTTAGTGATGGGCTTAGACATCATAGACAAATAGTCAAATCATATCTACGTTCCACTGTTTCTCTGGTTCAAAGGTAAATTTAATATCAGTGAATGAATACAGCACACAACCTGGTCTGATCAGGGACAGTCAGCATGGCTTTGTGAAGGGCAGATCGTGTCTAACTAGCCTGATAGAGTTCTTTGAGGAGGTGACCAGGCATGAGAGTAGTGCAGTGGATGTGATTTATATGGATTTTAGTAAGGCATTTGACAAAGTTCCACACAGTAGGCTTATTCAGAAAGTCAGAAGGCATGGGATCCAGGGAAGTTTGGCCAGGTGGATTCAGAATTGGCTTGCCTACAGAAGGCAGAGGGCTGTGGTGGAGGGAGTACATTCAGATTGGAGGATTGTGACTAGTGGTGTCCCACAAGGATCGGTTCTAGGACCTCTACTTTTCGTGATTTTTATTAATGACCTGGATGTGGGGGTAGAAGGGTGGGTTGGCAAGTTTGCAGACGACACAAAGGTTGGTGGTGTTGTAGATAGTGTAGAGGATTGTCGAAGGTTGCTGAGAGACATTGATAGGATGCGGGAGTGGGCTGAGAAGTGGCAGATGGAGTTCAACCCTGAGAAGTATGAGGTGGTGCACTTTGGAAAGACAAACTCCAAGGCAGTGTAGAAAGTAAATGGCAGGATTTTTGGTAGTGTGGAGGAGCAGAGGGATCTCAGGGTACATGTCCACAGATGCCTGAAAGTTGCCTCACAGGTAGATAGGGTAATTAAGAAAGCTTATGGGGTGTTAGCTTTCCTCGAAGAAGGAGTCTGAGAGTCTGAGTGGGAGTGCCGAGAAAGACATTTTTGAAATTTTCGTTATTTTTTTTTCTCCAACGGCGTTCTGAGAGGCGGGACTGCGCAGGCGTGTGACGTCGGGCTGTGCAGCGCGGCAGATTTAGAAGGAACAGATCCTCATAGAGCGGGCAGCGTAGTTTGCGGGCTGCGGAGTGAGCCGGGAGCAGAGTGAAGACTTAAGGGCTTCGGCTCAACTGGCTTAGGCGGAAACGGGCGAGGCGAGGGAGGTTTGGCATTCATTTTCTGTTGTTATTTGAGTAGAGGGGCAGTTTGGCTCCCTGGTGCCAGGGTCCGGGATATTTCTGATCGTGTCCAAGATATCCTGAAGTGGGAGGGTGAGGAGCCAGAGGTCGTGGTACATATAGGTACCAATGACATAGGTAGGAAAAGGGATGAGGTCCTGAAAGGAGAATATAGGGAGCTAGGAAGGGAGTTGAGAAAAAGGACCGCAAAGGCAGTAATCTCGGGATTACTGCCTGTGCCACGCGACAGTGAGAGTAGGAATGCGATGAGGTGGAGGATAAATGCGTGGCTGAGGGATTGGAGCAGGGGGCAGGGGTTCAAGTTTTTGGATCATTGGGACCTCTTTTGGCACAGACGTGACCTGTACAAGAAGGGCGGGTTGCACCTGAATCCTAGGGGGACCAATATCCTGGCAGGGAGATTAGCGGGGGCTACTGAGGTGACTTTAAACTAGAATGGTTGGGGGGTGGGAATCAAATTAAAGAGGCTAGGCGTGAGGAGGTTAGTTCACTACAGGGGGATGGGAACCAGTGCAGAGAGACAGAGGGGTGTAAAGTGAGGGTAGAAACAAAAAGTGCTATGGAGAAAAGTAAAAGTGGCAGGCCGACAAATCCAGGGCAAGCATTAAAGAGGGCCACTTTTCAACATAATTGTAAAAGTACTAAGAGAGTTGTAAAAGAGCTCCTGAAGGCTTTGTGTGTCAATGCAAGGAGCATTCGTAATAAGGTGGATGAATTGAAAGTGCAGATTGTTATTAATGATTATGATATAGTTGGGATCACAGAGACATGGCTCCAGGGTGACCAGGGATGGGAGCTCAACGTTCAGGGATATTCAATATTCAGGAGGGATAGACATGAAGGAAGGGGAGGTGGGGTGGCGTTGCTGGTTAAAGAAGAGATTAACGCAATAGAAAGGAAGGACATAAGCCGGGAAGATGTGGAATCGATATGGGTAGAGCTGCGTAACACTAAGGGGCAGAAGACGCTGGTGGGAGTTGTGTACAGGCCACCTAACAGTAGTAGTGAGGTCGGAGATGGTATTAAACAGGAAATTAGAAATGTGTGCAATAAAGGAACAGCAGTTATAATGGGTGACTTCAATCTACATGTAGATTGGGTGAACCAAATTGGTAAAGGTGCTGAGGAAGAGGATTTCTTGGAATGTATGTGGGATGGTTTTTTGAACCAACATGTCGAGGAACCAACTAGAGAGCAGGCTATTCTGGACTGGGTTTTGAGCAATGAGGAAGGGTTAATTAGCGATCTTGTCGTGAGAGGCCCCTTGGGTAAGAGTGACCATAATATGGTGGAATTCTTCATTAAGATGGAGAGTGACATAGTTAATTCAGAAACAAAGGTTCTGAACTTAAAGAGGGGTAACTTTGAAGGTATGAGACGTGAATTAGCTAAGGTAGACTGGCAAATGACACTTAAAGGATTGACAGTGGATATGCAATGGCAAGCATTTAAAGGTTGCATGGATGAACTACAACAATTGTTCATCCCAGTTTGGCAAAAGAATAAATCAAGGAAGGTAGTGCACCCGTGGCTGACAAGAGAAATTAGGGATAGTATCAATTCCAAAGAAGAAGCATACAAATTAGCCAGAGAAAGTGGCTCACCTGAGGACTGGGAGAAATTCAGAGTTCAGCAGAGGAGGACAAAGGGCTTAATTAGGAAGGGGAAAAAAGATTATGAGAGAAAACTGGCAGGAAACATAAAAACGGACTGTAAAAGCTTTTATAGATATGTGAAAAGGAAAAAACTGGTAAAGACAAATGTAGGTCCCCTGCAGACAGAAACAGGTAAATTGATTATGGGGAGCAAGGACATGGCAGACCAATTGAATAATTACTTTGGTTCTGTCTTCACTAAGGAGGACATAAATAATCTTCCAGAAATAGTAGGGGACAGAGGGTCCAGTGAGATGGAGGAACTGAGCGAAATACATGTTAGTAGGGAAGTGGTGTTAGGTAAATTGAAGGAATTGAAGGCAGATAAATCCTCAGGGCCAGATGGTCTGCATCCCAGGGTACTTAAGGAAGTAGCCCAAGAAATAGTGGATGCATTAGTGATAATTTTTCAAAGCTCGTTAGATTCTGGACTAGTTCCTGAGGATTGGAGGGTGGCTAATGTAACTCCACTTTTTAAAAAAGGAGGGAGAGAGAAACCGGGGAATTATAGACCGGTTAGCCTAACGTCGGTGGTGGGGAAACTGCTGGAGTCAGTCATCAAGGATGTGATAACAGCACATTTGGAAAGCGGTGAAATGATCGGACAAAGTCAGCATGGATTTGTGAAAGGAAAATCATGTCTGGCGAATCTCATAGAATTTTTTGAGGATGTAACTAGTAGAGTGGATAGGGGAGAACCAGTGGATGTGGTATATTTGGATTTTCAGAAGGCTTTTGACAAGGTCCCACACAGGAGATTAGTGTGCAAACTTAAAGCACACGTTATTGCGGGTAAGGTATTGGTGTGGGTGGAGAGTTGGTTAGCAGACAGGAAGCAAAGATTGGGAATAACCGGGACCTTTTCAGAATGGCAGGCGGTGACTAGTGGGGTACCGCAAGGCTCAGTGCTGGGACCTCAGTTGTTTACAATATATATTAATGACTTGGATGAGGGAATTAAATGCAGCATCTCCAAGTTTGCGGATGACACGAAGCTGGGTGGCAGTGTTAGCTGTGAGGAGGATGCCAAGAGGATGCAGGGTGACTTGGATAGGTTGGGTGAGTGGGCAAATTCATGGCAGATGCAATTTAATGTGGATAAATGTGAAGTTATCCACTTTGGTGGCAAAAATAGGAAAACAGATTATTATCTGAATGGTGGCCAATTAGGAAAAGGAGAGGTGCAACGAGACCTGGGTGTCATTATACACCAGTCATTGAAAGTGGGCATGCAGGTACAGCAGGCGGTGAAAAAGGCGAATGGTATGCTGGCATTTATAGCGAGAAGATTCGAGTACAGGAGCAGGGAGGTACTACTGCAGTTGTACAAGGCCTTGGTGAGACCACACCTGGAGTATTGTGTGCAGTTTTGGTCCCCTAATCTGAGGAAAGACATCCTTGCCATAGAGGGAGTACAAAGAAGGTTCACCAGATTGATTCCTGGGATGGCAGGACTTTCATATGAAGAAAGACTGGATGAACTGGGCTTGTACTCGTTGGAATTTAGAAGATTGAGGGGGGATCTGATTGAAACGTATAAGATCCTAAAGGGATTGGACAGGCTAGATGCAGGAAGATTGTTCCCGATGTTGGAGAAGTCCAGAACGAGGGGCCACAGTTTGAGGATAGAGGGGAAGCCTTTTAGGACCAAGATTAGGAAAAACTTCTTCACACAGAGAGTGGTGAATCTGTGGAATTCTCTGCCACAGGAAACAGTTGAGGCCAGTTCATTGGCTATATTTAAGAGGGAGTTAGATATGGCCCTTGTGGCTACGTGGGTCAGGGGGTATGGAGGGAAGGCTGGGGCGGGGTTCTGTGTTGGATGATCAGCCATGATCATAATAAATGGCGGTGCAGGGTTGAAGGGCCGAATGGCCTACTCCTGCACCTATTTTCTATGTATGTTTCTATAAATTGAGGCATAGAGTTTAAGAGTCGCGATGTAATGATGCAGCTCTGTAAAACTCTGGTTAGGCCACACTTGGAGCACTGTGTGCAAAATGTGCAAAAACAGAAATACTATATATTAAAAAAAAGTGAGGTGGTTTCCAAAGCTTCAATGTCCATTTAGGAATCGAATGGCAGAGGGGAAGAAGCTGTTGCTGAATCGCTGAGTGTGTGCCTTCAGGCTTCTGTACTTCCTACCTGATGGTAACAGTGAGAAAAGAGCATGCCCTGGGGGTTGGAGGTCCTTAATAATGGACGCTGCCTTTCTGAGACACCGCTCCCTAGTGATGTCCTGGGTACCTTGTAGGCTAGTGCCCAAGATTTACAACCTTTTGCAGCTTCTTTCGGTCCTGTGCAGTAGCCCCTCCATACCAGACAGTGATGCAGCCTGTCAGAAAGCTCTCCACAGTACAACTATAGAAATTTTTGAGTGTATTTGTTGACATGCCAAATTTCTTCAAACTCTAATAAAGTATAGCCACTGTCTTGCCTTCTTTATGACTACTTCAATATGTTGGGACCAGGTTAGATCCTCAGAGATCTTGACAGTCAGGAACTTGAAGCTGCTCACTCTCTCCACTTCTGATCCCGCTATGAGGATTGGTATGTGTTCCTTCATCTTACCCTTCCTGAAGTCCACATTCAGCTCTTTTGTCTTACTGACGTTGAGTGCCAGGTTGTTGCTGCGGCACCATTCCACTAGTTGGCATATCTCAATCCTGTACGCCCTCTCATCACCACCTGAGATTCTACCAACAATGGTTGTATCATCAGCAAATTTATAGATGGTATTTGAGCTATGCCTAGCCACACAGTCAGTCATGGGTATAGAGAGAGTAGAGCAATGGGCTAAGCACACACACCTGAGGTGTGCCAGTGTTGATCGTCAGCGAGGAGGATATGTTATCACCAATCCGCACAGATTGTGGTCTTCCAGTTAGGAAGTTGAGGATCCAGTTGCAGAGGGAGGTACAGAGGCCCAGGTACTGCAACTCCTCAAACAGGATGGTGGGAATGATGGGAGTGATCAAAATTAATTACAAATATAAAACAGAAAATAATTGATTGCATAAGTATTCACCCTCTAAAAGTCAGTATTTAGTAGATGCACCATTGGCAGCAATTTCAGCCTTGAGTCTGTGTGGATAGGTCTCTATCAACTTTGCACGTCTGACGCTGCAATTTTTGCCCATTCTTCTTTACAAAACTGCTCAAGCTCTGTCAGATTGCACGGGAATCATGAGTGAAAAGCTCTTTTCAAGTCCAACCAAAAATTCCTAATTGGATTGAAGTCTGGACTCTAACTTGGCCACTCCAATGTAGCTTTGGCTTTATGCTTGGGATGATTGTCTTGCTGGAAAACAAATCTTCTCCCAAGTTACAGTTCGCTTGCAGACTGCATCAGGTTTTTCTCTAGGATTTCCCTGTATTTTGCTGCACTCATTTCCCTTTCTATCTTCACAAGCCTTCCGGGGTCTGCTGCAGTGAAGCATCCCCACAGCAAGATGCAGCCACCACCATGCTTCACAGTAAGGATGGTGTGTTTTTGAGGATGTGTGGTGTTTGACTTACGCCAAACATAGCGTTTAGTCTGATGCTAAAATGCTCAATTTTGGTTTCAGCCCATTGGACCTTCTTCCAGCTCACTTCAGAGTCTCCCAAATGCCTTCTGGCAAACTCTAGCCAAGATTTCCTGTGGGTGTTTTTTCAACAATGGCTTTCTCTTTGGCACTCTTTGGTGACGCACCTGGCAACAGTTGTTGGATACACAGTCTCTCCCATCTCAGCCACTGCAGCTTGGGACTCCTCCAGAAGTGTCATAGGTCTCTTGGTGGCCTCCCTCACTAGTCCCCTTCTTGCACGGTCACTCAGTTTTTGAGGATGGCCTGCTCTAGGCAGATCTACAGCTGTGCTCTATTCCTTCCATTTCTTGGTGATTGACTTAACTGTACTCCAAGGGATATTCGGTGATTTGGAAATTTTCCTATATCCATCTCCTGACTTGTGCTTTTCAATAACCTCTTTTGTGGAGTTGCTTAGAGTGCTCTTTTGTCTTCATGGTGTAGTTTTTACCAGGATACTGACTGACCAACAGTTGGACCTTCCAGATACAGGGGTATTGTTACTACAATCAATTGAAACGTTAACTGCATATGGTGATCTCTGTTTAACTATTTATATGATTTCTAAAACCAATTGGCTGAACCAGTGATTAATTGGTGTGACATATTAAAGGGGTTGAATACTTATCCAATCAACTGTTTTGTGTTTTGTAGTTGTCATTAACTCAGATCACTTTGTAGAGATATGTTTTCACTTTGACACAGCAACACAACATGAAAACTTTTAAGGGGTGGGTGTGTGAATATTTTCTATGGGCACTGTTCAAGTCCTCTTTATCTAGGACTTTCAATATTCGACAGGTTTCAATTAGATGCACCCTCATTCTTCTAAGCTCCAGTGAGTACAGACCCAGAGCCATCAAACAGTCCTTTTACATTAACCCTTTCATTCCCAATTCATCAGGTCAGCAACTTGCTGAGTCATCACTGACATTTTGGGCTTCCAATCTATATAACTCTAGGATACTATGGAGAATCCAATAATCCCAGGATCTAGGATGAGGAAATCAGCTAAAATTCATTCAGTGGAGTTGGATCACTGTACAAAACAAAACTGTCACCACACTGAACCCCGGACTCAATCTCCATTCCCATTAACGATTCTAACAGGATCAGAATCGGGTTTAATGTCACAGACGTACGTTGTGAAATTTGTTGTTCTGTGGCAGCAGCACAGAGCAGGAGTCACAGTGCGGGCAATTATTAAACTGGCCTTAAGCTTGCTCGTGACATTTTCTCCAGTTACCCAGAACACAGATTAAACATCCTATCAAACTGGCATCTCTTTGATAAAGCAAACACAATCGGAATCAGCTTTAATATCACTGGTATTGATCATGAAATTTGTTGTCATGCAATTGTTATACAAGCAGTACATTGCAATGCATAATAAAAACTAAATTTCAGTACAAAGTCTATACGTATATACTAAAAAAGTTAAATTAAATAAGTAGTGCAAAAATAGAAATATAAAGTAGGGAAATGGTGTTCATGGGTTCAATGTCCATTCAGAAATCTGATGGCAGAGGGGAAGAAGCTGTTCCTGAATCGTTGAGGTGTGCTGTCAGGCTCCTGTACCTCCTTCCTGATGGTAGCAATGAGAACAGGGCATGTCCTGGGTAATGGGAGTCCTTGATGATGGATGCTGCCTTTTTGAGGCATCGCGCCTTGAAGATATCCTGGATGCTATGGAGACTGGTGCCTATGATGGACTGACTGAGTTTACAACTCTCTGAAGCTTTTTTTCTGATCCTGTGCAGTGCTCCCCATAGAATGCTGTCCATGCTATATCTGTAGAAATTTGCCTGTCTTTGGCAAGATGCCAAATCTCCTTGAATTCCTAACTAAATGTAGAAATGTTCAAATATTCTGCCAAATCCAAATTTCTCCAAAACACTGAACAAGTATACCCACTCCACTCTATCAAACGCCTTCTCCGCGTCCAAGGAAATAACAATCTCCGGACTTGGAGAATCACTGGGTGAATAAACCACATCAGCCAGTTGATGGATATTAAAAAAAGAATGGCGATTTTTAATAAACCCTGTTTGATCGTCTGAAATTATCTTGGGAAGGGGACGTTCTAAACAGCATGCAAGCACTTTAGCCAAAGTTTTCACATCCACATTCAAAAGTGAGATGGGGCGATACGATCCACATTGAGTCGGGTCCTTGTCCTTTTTAAGAAGTAGTGAAATAGATGCCTGTGAAAGAGTAGGGAGTAAGGAACCATTCCCCAAAGATTCCTGAAACACTTCTAGAAGGACCGGTATGAGATTAAATTTCTTATAAAATTCTATTGGATAACCATCAGGACCTGGGGACTTACCACTCTGCATAGCCATAATGGCATTATTAATCTCTTCCTGTCCAAGAGCCCGATCTAGGTTCTCCACCTCCTCTGGTTCAAGAGTTGGTATTTCCAAATTATCTAAAAAACATTCCATATTTGTTTTATCTGAGAGGAACTCTGAGGCATACAGAGAGGAATAAAAAGTTGCAAAGATGTTATTAATCTCTTTTGGATTGCTTGTCAAGTTTTGGTGCGTGTCTCTTATCTGGGGAATAAGTCGTGATGCAGCTTGACGCTTCAACTGATGAGCCATAAGCCGGCTCGCCTTGTCACCATATTCATAATAGAGGCCACGTGTCTTAAGAATTAATCGTTAGAACATAGAACATAGAATAGTACAGCACAGTACAGGCCCTTCGGCCCACAATGTTGTGCCGACCCTCAAACCCTGCCTCCCATATAAGTCCCCACCTTAAATTCCTCCATATACCTGTCTAGTAGTCTCTTAAACTTCACTAGTGTATCTGCCTCCACCACTGACTCAGGCAGTGCATTCCACGCACCAACCACTCTCTGAGTAAAAAACTTTCCTCTAATATCCCCCTTGAACTTCCCACCCCTTTCCTTAAAGCCGTGTCCTCTTGTATTGAGCAGTGGTGCCCTGGGGAAGAAGCGCTGGCTATCCACTCTATCTATTCCTCTTAGTATCTTGTATACCTCTATCATGTCTCCTCTCATCCTCCTTCTCTCCAAAGAGTAAAGCCCTAGCTCCCTTAATCTCTGATCATAATGCATACTTTCTAAACCAGGCAGCATCCTGGTAAGTCTCCTCTGTACCCTTTCCAATACTTCCACATCCTTCCTATAGTGAGGTGACCAGAACTGGACACAGTACTCCAAGTGTGGCCTAACCAGAGTTTTATAGAGCTGCATCATTACATCGCGACTCTTAAACTCTATCCCTCGACTTATGAAAGCTAACACCCCATAAGCTACCCTATCCACCTGTGAGGCAACTTTCAGGGATCTGTGGACATGTACCCCGAGATCCCTCTGCTCCTCCACACTACCAAGTATCCTGCCATTTACTTTGTACTCTGCCTTGGAGTTTGTCCTTCCAAAGTGTACCACCTCACACTTTTCCGGGTTGAACTCCATCTGCCACTTCTCAGCCCACTTCTGCATCCTGTCAATGTCTCTCTGCAATCTTTGACAATCCTCTACATTATCTACAACACCACCAACCTTTGTGTTGGCTACAAACTTGCCAACCCACCCTTCTACCCCCACATCCAGGTCGTTAATAAAAATCATGAAAAGTAGAGGTCCCAGAACAGATCCTTGTGGGACACCACTAGTCACAATCCTCCAATCTGAATGTACTCCCTCCACCACGACCCTCTGCCTTCTGCAGGCAAACCAATTCTGAATCCACCTAGCAAGACTTCCCTGGATCCCATGCCTTCTGACTTTCTGAATAAGCCTACCGTGTGGAACCTTGTCAAATGCCTTACTAAAATCCATATAGGTCACATCCACTGCACTACCCTCATCTTTATGCCTGGTCACCTCCTCAAAGAACTCTATCAGGCTTGTTAGACACGATCTGCCCTTCACAAAGCCGTGCTGACCGTCCCCGATCAGACCATGATTCTCTACATGCCTATAGATCCTATCTCTAAGAATCTTTTCCAACAGCTTTCCCACCACAGACATAAGGCTCACTGGTCTATAATTACCCGGAATATCGCTACTACCTTTTTTGAACAAGGGGACAACATTCGCCTCCCTCCAATCCTCCGGTACCATTCCCGTGGACAACGAGGACATAAAGATCCTAGCCAGAGGCACAACAGTCTCTTCTCTCACCTCGTGGAGCAGCCTGGGGATTATTCCGTTAGACCCCGGGGACTTATCTGTCCTAATGTATTTTAACAACTCCAACACCTCCTCTCCCTTAATATCAACATGCTCCAGAACATCAACCTCACTCATATTGTCCTCACCATCATCAAGTTCCCTCTCATTAGTGAATACCGAAGAGAAGTATTCATTGAGGACCTCGCTCACTTCCACAGCCTCCAGGAACATCTTCCCACCTTTATCTCTAATTGGTCCTACCTTCACTCCTGTCATCCTTTTTTTTTCACATAATTGAAGAATGCCTTGGGGTTTTCCTTTACCCTACTCGCCAAGGCCTTCTCATGCCCCCTTCTTGCTCTTCTCAGCCCCTTCTTGAGCTCCTTTCTTGCTTCCCTATGTTCCTCAATTGACCCATCTGATCCTTGCTTCCTAACCCTCATGTATGCTGCCTTCTTCCACCTGACTAGATTTTCCACCTCACTTGTCACCCATGGTTCCTTCACCCTACCATTCTTTATCTTCCTCACCGGACAAATTTATCCCTAACATCCTGCAAGAGATCTCTAAACATCGACCACGTGTCTATAGTACATTTCCCTGCAAAAACATCATCCCAATTAACACCCGCAAGTTCTAGCCTTATAGCCTCATAATTTGCCTTTCCCCAATTAAAAACTTTCCTGTCCTCTCTGATTCTATCCTTTTCCATGATAATGCTAAAGGCCAGGGAGCGGTTGTCACTGTCCCCCAGATGCTCACCCACTGTGAGATCTGTGACCTGACCCGGTTCATTACCTAGTACTAGATCTAGTATGGCATTCCCCCTGGTCGGCCTGTCCACATACTGTGACAGAAATCCGTCCTGGACACACTTAACAAACTCTGCCCCATCTAAACCCTTGGAACTAATCAGGTGCCAATCAATATTAGGGAAGTTAAAGTCACCCATGATAACAACCCTGTTATTTTTGCACCTTTCCAAAATCTGCCTCCCAATCTGCTCCTCTGTATCTCTGCTGCTACAAGGGGGCCTATAGAATAGCCCCAACAGAGTAACTGCTCCCTTCCTGTTCCTGACTTCCACCCATACTGACTCAAAAGAGGATCCTGCTACATTACCCACCCTTTCTGTAGCTGTAATAGTATTCCTGACCAGTAATGCCACCCCTCCTCCCCTTTTTCCGCCCTCTCTATCCCTTTTAAAGCACTGAAATCCGGGAATATTGAGAATCCATTCCTGCCCTGGTGCCAGCCAAGTCTCTGTAATGACCACTACATCATAATTCTATGTATGTATCCAAGATCTCAGTTCATCACCTTTGTTCCTGATGCTTCTTACATTGAGGTACACACATTTCAGCCCTTCTACCTTACTGTCTGATAGGTTTGTAGATAGAAGATTAAACTTTGCTTGCAAATCAGCCCGGCTTTTATATAATTCCGCGGTGGGTGCCTCAGAGTATTTTCTATCCAGGTCCAAAATAGATTGCAATAACACTTGCATTTCCTTCCTACGCTCTTTATTGGCATGTGAAGTATAAGATATTATTTGACCCCTCAAGTAAGCTTTTAAAGTTTCCCAAAGTAAAGAGTACAATACCGACTCAGTTTTGTTAGTCTCGAAGAATGTCTCAATGTTAGCCGATATATAACTACAAAATTTCTCATCCCCTAGGGCAAGACCTATCAAGCAGTGGGTCAATAGCACAGTACAAATCTCCGGAAAAGATTAGGTTATGTGTATTCAGGTTAGGTATTAATGACAAAACCTTATTTGCAAATTGGACTTCGTCCCAATTAGGGGCATAAACATTTACCAAAATGACAGGTATCTGAAAGAGAGAGCCAGAGACTATAATAAAGCGACCATTAGGGTCACTGATTACATCAGATGGTGTGAACTGCATTCTTTTGGTGACTAATATTGCCACCCCCCACCAGACCTACTATTAAATCTGGAATGAAAAACCTGACTAATCCATGCTTTACGAAGTCTATTATGGTCCTCCACTCTTAAATGTGTCTCTTGTAGAAATAGTATATCTGCTTTTAATTGTTTTAGATGAGAGAAAACTATAGCTCTTTTAACCGGACCATTGAGCCCCTTTACATTCCAAGAAATAAACCTCACAGGGTGGCCTCCATCAGCATCACCCATGTTAAGCATATCAAAAGACACGCAGGGCCTACAATCCAAAACAGTGTGAGGGCATAAGTTGCACACAACAACGCACAATGACAAGGAAGTCTGATCAATCCGTAACACACAAAAGAATAAACTGCCATGGTAATCCCCCAAATCACTCCCTCCACCCCTTTACACAAGCAACAAAAACACCCAATTAACCCCCGAAACCTAGATCTACCTCCCCAATTGAGGATGATCGCAGGCAGTACCCAACAAAAAACTTACAAGGCGTTCCCCATACAGCCCAACTTTCAATCTAATCTAGGGTGGCTCCCCTCCTTAAAGTTTATCCTATCACTTATACTACCTTTAAAATAACATATAGGCTAAAGATGACACAGGTCAAGCTAAGCATTAAAAACAAAAAAACACTAGGCAACTTAAACGCCTGAGATACAAATCCCAAATATTTACATTTTGCTGGTTGAAAGTTTTTGTTAATCAGTTTCGGCAGCAAAGCAGTTCGACCCGATCGCATTCCACAATTTAAACTGGAAAAAATGAACAAAGAAGTGGATTGCGAAAATTAAGTTTGCCTTGGCAGGAGGCCCCTTCAATGCTGCATGAATAACCTATAAAAAAGTCATTGCTCTTCTCGTTCTTGTTCTCCCCAGTGCGAATGGTAAAACTCTTTGGCCGCCCCTGGTGTATGAAAATAATGCTTTTTACCTTCATGCACGACCTGAAGCTGGGCGGGATACAAGAGGCCAAATCTGACCCCTTTCCCATAAAGCAGGGATTTCACCTCCTTGAAAGCTGCTCGTTTTTTACCCAGCTCCGCACTAAAATCTTCACTAAAATCTTGGGGTTAGAGGATCAGAGTGGAATGGATGGGGTTTGGCAAAGAGTGGAAGAGTTGGAGATGGGGTAAAAGATAAGTGGATGAGATTGGGGTAGAGAAAGGAGTGGGTGGACAGAGAGGAATGATTAGGGATGGGGGGTCAGAGGAATGATTGGGTTTGGGGTCAGTGAGAAGTGGTTGGGTTTGGAGCATCAGAGAGGAGTGGATGGGGTTGAGGAAAGAGTGGAAGTATTGGCATTGAGGGACAGAGATGAGAATTTAGGTGGGAACAGAGAGAAGTGGTTGGGTTTGGGGTCCATAGAGATCTAGTTGGTATTGGTGGAAAGAGTGGAAGGATTGGGATTGAGAGACAGATAGGAGTGGTTGGGGTTAGTTGATGGAGAGAAATGGTGGGTATGTGGGACAGCAGTGGTTGGGGTTGCAGGGCAGAGAGAATGGGTTGGGTTAGGGGACAGAGGATGGGTTGGTGGACAGAGGATTGGATGGTGTTGGGGAAAGAGAGGATGGGTTGGGGTTGGAAGACAGAGAAGAATGGTTGGTGTTGAGGGACAGGGGGTGGTTGGGTTTGGGCTATAAAGAGAAGTGGTGGGATTGAGGTACAGAGAGAAGTGGTTGGAATTGGGTGGAGAGAGAGGAGTGATTGGGGTTGAGGAATAGAGAGGACAGCTTGGGGTGGAGACAGAGGGAAAAGATTTGGTTTCGGGTACAGAGAGGAGTGGTTGGGGATGGGGCCAGGGAGGAATGGATGGGTTTGGTGTACAGAGAGAAGTATTTGGGATTGGAGGAGAGAGAGGAGGGGTTAGAGTTGTGGGAATAGAGAGGAGTTTTGGGTTTGGGGGACAGAGATTATGGGGGATAGAGTGGAGTGGTTGGGGTTGGGCGATAGAATGGAGTTGTTGGGTTTGGAGGACAGAGAAGAGTGGTTCGCAGTGCAGCACAGAGAGGAGTGGTTGGGGGCAAGAAAGGATTGGTTCAGGTTGAGGGACAGAGGAGTGATTGGGGTTGGAGGAAAGAGGAATGGTTGTGATTGGGGACAGAGAGGAGTGGTTGAAGATGGAGGACAGAGAGGAGTGGTTGGATATGGGGACAGAGAGGAATGGTTGGGCTTGTGTGATTGAAGGATAGGGGGACAGAAAGAAGGCATTAGGGGACAGTGAGAAGTGGTTGTGGTTGGAGGATAGTACTAGTTGGAGTTGAAAGGCCTAGAGGAATGGTTGGGGATGGGGAAAGAGAGGAAGTGTTGGATTTGGGGGAGAGAGAAGAACAGACGACATTGAAGGACAGAGGAGTGTGGTTAAGGTTGAGGGACAGACAGGGTGGGATGCAGTGGGAAGAGAGAAGAGATTGCTGTGTTTAGGGAACAGAGAGGAGTGGTTGGGGTTGGGAACAGAGAGGAGTTGTTAGGGTTAGAGACAGAGAGGAGTGGTTGGGGAAAGAGAGGAGTTGTTGGGGTTGGGGACAGAGAAGAGTTATTGGGGTTGGGGATAGAGGGGAGTGGTTGGGGTTGTGGATGGAGAGGAGGGTTAGGGACAGAAAGGAGTGGTTGAGGATGGGGGACAGAGAGGAGTGGTTAGGGATGGGTTACAGAGAAGAGTGGATGGGGTTGGGGAACGGAGCAGAGTGATTTGAAATGGGGGACAGAGAGGAATTGTTGGGGTTAGAGGACAGTGAGGAGGGTTGGGGGAATGAGAGGAATAGTTGGGGTTGGGGACAGAGGGGAGTGGTTGACGGTGGTGGACAAAGATGAGTGTTCGAAATTGGGGACCATGGACGTGATTCAAAGAGGAAAAGCAACACCCCCTTCCCCGCACAACAAGAATGGCTATGCAATCATCAACCCCATAGCCTTCTTCCCCGTACAAAATGTCACAAGTACATTGGACCTCACATACCCCTCTCCCCGCATGAAAAAATCAACAAAAACACAACAAGAACATCAACTCCTATATCCCCTTTTTCTTGCACATAAAATACAAGAAAGAACAGGCAAAAACAGAGAGTATAAAAATCTATAAGACTGAGAAGAGTCCATAGTCCAAATCCATTTCTATATCCATATCCAAATTGCAGACAACCTCAGTAACCTCCTCTGGGCACAGCGACAGTGATACATTTTACCACAGCCACCCCTTTCTCCTACTCACTACTACCTTCTGGGTTAGTGCTGAATGATGGTTGTCCCAGTCTGCTTGAGCTGTCTTCACATGCGAGGACAGGCACATCCCTATTCCATCGGGGTATGAGTTCCGCTGGCTACCCTCACCTGCTTTAGCCCATCTGTTGAAGGGCTGTACCAGGTGCAGCCGCTGTCGCGTGCAAACAGCTACTTGGAGCCACGGGTGAGAGCAGAATGTGCGGTGGGGACCACAAGTGAGTGAGCTGCTCCAGACTGGACAGGATAAGCCCCTTCACCAGAGGTGCTATCCATCCCTGGATATCCATACAACCCAGTAGTGAAAAGGCTCCACCAAAATGAAGCAATATTAAATGCTCAAATATGAGCTGAGTTTCACCTTAGTTATATCACTTGTAAGTGCTGTGGCATGGTTTTCTAATAAACAGTTCCTAATACAGGGATATATTTTATATATAATATATATTTATTTATATCTAAATTCATGTAAAATCAAAGAGGGAAGATTATTGTTATTTGTGTATATCGAGACATATAGTGGAATATGTTTATGTCGATGACCAACGCAGTCCAACTATGTGCTGGAGGCAGCCCACAAGTGTCACCACACTTCTGGCGCCAATATAGCACACCCACATCTTACTAACTGTAACCTGTACAGCTTTGAAATGCGGGAGGAAACCCATGTGGTCAACGTACAAACTCCATGTGCTGGGTGGCGATGACATTACATACCCACTGTTGTAACTATGAACAAAGTCACTGGAAAAGACACTGAAGCTGGTGGATATGGAAGCCTTTATTCTCACCAAATGAGTATGCAGGCATCACATTTGAGAAGCTCTTGAAAGAAGAGACCTCTTTGACCCAATATTACACAACATTTTCATATGCTGAAGAGCAAAGGTAAGAGCAGAACAATTCTATAGTTACAATGTGTCTACAATGCTTCCTTTCAATTACATACTTTTTTCAAACACCTCCTTCTTCGTACCCTTACTCCAGACACCCAAAATGACCCTAGGCTGCATTCATGCAGATGCGGTCCAAGTGGAATGTTCCTTTGTTTGTGATTGAGCCCAACCTGCAGCTCCAGGAAGCCCATTATTCTGAGCTGTTTTAAATTCAATCTGCAATCCACATTCAAATCTGAAAATTGGTTGCTAGTGAAATTAATATTTGCTATATATCCTAACTGCAGAATACACCCTAACACCCACAACTCACTAACCCCAACCTGGACGTCGTTGAACTGTGGGGGGAAACCCATGTGGTCAATGTAGAAACTCCTTACAGACAGCAGCAGGAGTTGCTGGCGCTGTGAAGCATTATGCTAGCTGTGCCAAATAGCCTAGATTTTATTACTGAGTTGTGTGAAATCAGTTTTTGTTTTTGTCCTTGTAGCCTCACGAGGATGGGCCTCTGTACTTTCCAACTGTGACCATTATAAGCCTTGGCTCTCAAACTCTACTAGATTTCTATCAGCCCATTACAAAAGAAAATGAAAAGGGAGAGGTTAGTATCCTCTATCTTCATCATTGCTTTTTGCTATGTCATGTTTATATGATGGCGTTTTCAATAGTTCATCTCACCTGAATTTGACACAATGTCAAGATCATAGAACGTAGAAGAGTACAGCACAGAAAGAGGCCATTCAGCCCACAGTGTTGTGCCAAACCAGCTAAAAAGTAGATCAGAAACACCCAAGCACTAATCCCTACAACCTAGAACCATATCGCTCCTTCCTCCTCACTCCAAACCTCTCTTAAAGGCCTCTAATGTATTTGCCTCTACGACCATATCAGGCAGTGTATTCCAGGCATCCACCATTCTCTGAGTAAAAAAACTTACCCCTCACATCCCCCTTGACCCTACTCCCCCTCACATTCAACTCTGGGAAACAGATACTCTCTCTGTCTACTCTATCTATGCATCTCATAATCTTATAAATCTCTATCAGATCTCCACTCAGCCTCCACCACTCCAGAGAAAATAACCCAAGTTTATCCAGCCTCTCACAATAGCATATGGCCTCTAAACCAGACAGCATCCTGGTAAACCTCTTCTGCACCCTCTCCAGAGCCTCAACGTCCTTCCTATAGTGGGGCGACCAGAACTGTAAACAATATTCCAGGTGTGGCCTAACCAGAGTTTTATAAAGTTACATTCACCCTGTAGAGCCCGGTAAATGTTTTTCTCAATGTTCAGAGAGATCAGTTCCTGGACTTCTTCACCTTGTTGGTTTTTAATTCCACCCAAACTGATTTTACTTGTTTACTGTGCAAGACCTTTCAGTATTAACCAGTGTCTCTGAGAAACAGTGTGTATTGAATCAGACTGATACCTAGACTCTGTGTAGTGGGCACTAGTATGGTGCCACTTTCAACTGTGAAAATTACACCGTGAACTCAATTTACCCATAAAGTTTTCAGGCACATCCTATTCTTGTTGGCATCAAATAGTGCCCCGACTAACCCTAGTAATGCCAAGTAGCATAGCAGTCAGCGTGATGCTATTACAACTCGGGGTGTCGGAGTTCAGGGTCCAATTCTGACACCCTCTGTAAGAGATTTGTACGTCTTTCCTGTGTGTGAATGGGGTAGCACTGCGGCACAGTGGGTGGGTGGGTTGGCTCGGCACATGGATGGAAGGGAGATGAAGGGATATGGACACAGTGTAGATTGGACATGGATTAGCTTCGATAAATTTGAGGACCAAATTTGGTTTGGCACAACACTGATGGCCAAATGGCCTGTCCCTGGGCTGTACCATTCGATGTGCCACGATGATTCCACTGGACTGAGATGAGGATGAATTTCACCACCCAGAGGCTAGTGACTTTTCAGAATTCTATATCGAAGAAGGTTGTAAAATTGTTGAATATATTCAAGACAGATCCATAGTTGTATATGGTGACACACAGGCACTTTGATAATAAAATTTACTTTGAACTTTAACAATCTAGTTAGCGTTCCAATAACGTCCCAATTAGTGTAACTAAGTCGACAAAAGTATAACATCCAGTAAAAATTCAACCACACGTTCATGTACCCCAAGTTACAGACACTACCGGGCTAAATATTCTACAAACATACTTAGTTAAAGGTGTGCACAGAGCATACCTTCCCAGTGGCCATGTACACCACTTGCCTTAAACAAAGAAGTTTTTCAGGTTTTTCTGTTTTGTGAATGTCTGTTAAGAGTAAGAATTTCAGGATGTATACTGTATACACTCTGATATTAAATTGATGTTATTTCTGTGTGACCAAATAGGAAAGTACGATCTTTTTAAGTGTAAAATGTATTTGAAGAATATTGAATAAAGAATATTATGACTGCAAATTCAATACACAGATAATCAACAGCATGATGATCACAATGTGAGATTTTAATAATAATCCAGTAGTTTCAACCTATCCTTATGGTTTCTGAATAACTGGTACAAGGTATAAGATTTTTTTAATATAATATAGATTCCCCAAATCGGGGCCACATCAGCAGATTAAAGATTCGATTTTTTTGCCCCATTTACATCGAAGGGTTCAATTCCGATACCCTCTGTAAGCGATTTGTACGTCTTTCCTGTGATGTATGGGGTAGCGCTTCAGCACAGTGGGTGGGTGGCTTGGCTAGGCACATGAATGGAAGGGAGATGAAGGGATATGGGCACAGTGTAGTCCACTTCTGCACATATTCTCTGGTTTCAAGTATGTCTTTTGCCTCAATGACCATAGCAGTCAGTGGATGAGCTAACACCCACACCTCATGAGCCCTAACCTGTATGTCTTTGGTTTGTGGGAGGAAACCAGAGCACCTGGAAGAAACCCATGTGACTACAGGGAGAATGTCCAAACTCACTGCAGACAGCGGTGGGAAATGAAGCAAGTCACTGGTACAGTAATAGCATTATACTGTTGTGCTACACATTAATGATCCTGAGGATGTCAACCTCTGATTACTGGCCAGAGCCATTTCAACACTCAGTCTGGGAGTGCTGACTCAGGGACACTGTTGTATGTGCTGCCTCACTGGTGCTGTCGCCTAGTGACCTGATGCCCTTCTGAGGAGCTGAGGGGGAAATGGATCGGCCATGTTGAAATGGTGGAGTAGACTTGATGGGCCAAGTGGCCTAATTTTGCTTCTCTATCTCATGGTCTGTTTCACCACCACATGCACCCAGGTTCCCAAACGTAGTCGCCTATCCTCTCTCCACTTCTGCACATATTCTCTGGCTTCAAGCACCCGGATATTCAGCTGAGCTCCAAACCAAATGGTCTTCTGAAGATGGGAGTCAAACCTCTTCAGTGTTAGAGCTGCACTCACTACATTCACTCACAAAGAATCCCACTCTTATCTGAAGTAATGACAACTTGACTTCCAGCTGCAGAGGATGCAGAGGCATCAGAGGAGTTGAACCAAAGCGTTAAAAAATGCGAATTATGCTTCCAGTAACAACATAGGGCTGCCTGTGGACTCCAGCTCCGGATTGTTTGGGGGGTTTGCTCACGAAGGCTTCCCCATGAGTGGGTATAGCTGCAAGGCAGCAGGGGTTTGAGATGAAGTGTTTTTCTGCTCCCAGGTGAGTTGCCAACTACAGCTGATGAGCCCCATCTGCCCAAAATTTTTGTATATTTTTGTTGGGTTTATTTATAACTAATAATCACTGTTAAAAAGGCACTAGTTGTGGATAATAATAAGCATGAGAAATTCTGTAGATGCTCGAAATCCAAAGCAATACATACAAAATGCCAGAGGAAATCAACGGGTCACATAGCATTAATGGAAATGAATAAATAGCCATCATTTCAGAGTGTGGCCCTCCTTCAGGTCTGGAAAGGAAGAGGGAAGATGTCAGAATGTGAGGGGAGGGGTGGGGAAGGAGGGTAGCTCAAAGTTGATAGGGGGAGCCAGGTGGGTAGGAAGGAATCTGCTAAGAAAGGAGAGTGGACCATGGTAGAAAGGGAAGGAGGAGGTGATAGACAGGTGAGAGGAGGTAAGAGGTGAGAGTGAGGAATAGAAGAAGAGGGGAAGGGGATTTTTTTAACAGAAGGGGATGCCATCAGGTTGGAGGCTACCCAGTCGGAATATAAGTTGTTGCTCCACCCTGAGGATGGTCTCACCTTGACATGAGGTGGGTGTGGACTGACATGTTGGACTGCAGTGAGAATGGGTAAATGGAAAATAACCAAATTTTGTGATGTTAAAGATATACAAGTAACTAAATAATTTTTAACATCGACTGCTAAAATTCAAGAGGCTCCAGGTGATTTAGCGAGGGACAGCACAGAATTCATAGACATGGGGTGCAACCAGAATTCCAGTTGAAGCTGGTGAGATGTCGATGTCCTTGTGATCGATGACAGGCTTGAAGACAAAGCTCTGCAGGAGACTGGTCAAAAAAAGGAAGAGTTCCATGCGAGCCAAAGATTCTCCCAGGCACATTCTTTTCCCTGCAAGAGTACACAAATATTCTTGAAGAAAAATTTGTAAAAGGTTAGTTATGGTATTCAGCACATAATTACTTAAAATATATTTAAGTATATTAATGCGAGGAGGGAGGAGAAGATGGCGGCGCGACGCAGCGCGTGCGGCCGTTCCGAATGATATCGTATGTGTTAACTAGGCCATGCACAATCCTGATTTGATGGAGACAGCCGTGAGAAGCACAGAGGAACACCTGGAGTAACTTCTGAAATGCCGACTTCGCTGCCGCTGCTTCTGTGTGATCGAGAATCTCCGGAGGGGAAGGGCCCAAATCCTCGGCTTTGCCTATTGCCTGTTGCTGGGGCTGGGGTCGAAGCGCTCGGCAGAGATGGTGCTCGGTGTCAGAGAGCTGGTCGGAGGCTCGGAGTTTTTGGATGGACTCGGAGTCGGACTGTGGTCGGATGCTTCCAGGATGCCGCATCAGCAAGTTTGCGGCGCTGGAGGTTCATCGTCTGTGTGAGATGATGGGACTTTCGAGAGACTTTGAGATTTTTACCATGCCCATGATCTGTTCTTATCAAATTACGGTATTGCTTTGCACTGTTGTAACTATGTGTTATAATTATGTGGTTTTTGTTAGTTTTTAAGTTGGCTTGTCAAGTGTTTCTGTGATATTATTCTGGAAAAACATTGTATCATTTCTTAATACATGCATTACTAAATGACAATAAAAGAGGACTGCGTGTCCTCATAATCTAATCTAATGTAAAGTATTTATTCAGTTCATCAACCATTTCCCTGTCCCCCATTACTACCTCTCCAGCATCATTTTCCACCAGTCTGATATCTACTCTCATCTGTCATATACACTTTATATATCTGAAGAAACTTTTGGTATCCTCTTTAATATTATTGGCTACTTTACCTTCATATTCAATTTTCTTCTTTATGACATATTAGTTGACATCAGTTGGTATTTAAAAGTTACCCAATCCTGTAACTTCACAGTAATTTTTGTTTTATTATATGCCCTCTCTTTGGCTATTATGTTGGCTTTGGCTTCTCTTGTCAGCCATAGTTGCGTCATTCTGCCTTTAGAATACTTCTTCCTCTTCGGGACGTACATATTCTGTGCCTTCTGAATTGCCCCAGAAATTCCAGCCATTACTGTTCTGCTGTCATCCCTGCCAGTGTTCTTTACAAGTCAATTTGGCCAGCCCCTCTCTCGTGCCTCTGTAATTCCGTCTACTCCACTGTAATACGGGTACATATGGTTTTAGCTTCTCCTCAAATTGCAGGGTGAATTCTATCATATTATGATCACAGACTCCCATGGGTTCCTTTACCTTAATTTATGACCTGTTTTGTATTATTCTTTACAAACTGAATGTAAAACTTTTTGGATATTATAATCATTCTTCCTGAATGACTTTCTATTGATGTAGGGGATGCAAGTTGCTCGAATCTGGACTAAGAAATAAACACTGCAGGAATTCCTTCAGCATTTTGTTTCTTCAGAAGCAGATTTAATGTCAGCGGCATATGTTGTGAAATTTGTCGTCTTTGCGGCAGCAGTACAATAATAATAGAGAAAAATACATTAATTACAATAAGTGTTAAGTAGTGAAAAAGTAGTAAATTTAAAAATATTGTGGTTGTACTCGTGGGTTCACTGTCCATTGAAAAATCATATGGCAGAGGGGAAAAAGCTGTTCCTGAAACATTGAGGGTGTACCTTCAGGCTTCTATACCTCCTTCCTGATGTTAACAATGAGAAGAGGGCATGACCTGGGTGATGGGGGTCCTTAATGATGGTCTCCACCTTTCTGAGGCGTTGCTCCTTGAAGATATCCTGGATACTATGGAGGCTAGTGACCATGGTGAAGCTGACTGAGTTTACAGCTCTCTGCAGCTTACTTTGATCCTGCACGGCAGCAACATCCCATACCAGATGATGATGCTGCCAGTTAGAATGCTCTCCACAGTAGAAACTGTAGAAATTTGAGAATAGTTTTGGTGCCAGACCAAATTTCCTTAAACTCCTATTGAAATATAACCGCTATCTTGCCTTCTTATGAGCTGCATCAATATGTTGGGTCCAGGTTAGGCCTATTTTTAAAATTCATACATAGCTTATTTCTGATTGTTCTCGAACTAAATAGCTTACTAGCTGTGTCAGTATCACATTTAGGCCACAGCAAGTTGCTGCACAAGATTTCCTTTCCCACACTAAAAAGGACATTTATTTATTTGTTTAGTAATACGGTGCAGTGTCGGCCTTCTGACCCTTCGAGCCACACCACCCCAGCAACCTGTGACAACCCCGATTAACTTTGCCCCAATTACAGGAATATTTACAATTACCAATTAACCTACCTGGTATAACTTTGGACAATGAGAGGAAACCAGAGCACCGGGGGGAAAACTCGTGCATTCCACTGGGAGGACGTACAGAGACTTCTCACAAAACGGCACCAGAATGGAACTCTGAACCTCAGAACACCCAGTCTGTAATGGTGATGTGCAAAATGCTACACTACTGTGGAGCCCAAATTCATCAACCAGTTCATTTTTTAGTCACTTCATAGCTGGCATTATTGAACTAACTCTTAAAATTCCACTTTACTGAATTACTAAAATTTAAATTCTGCTGCTCTCATGGTTGGATCCAAACTCAAATTCCAAATCAATAACCTAGATCACCAGCTACTAACACAGTAATCAATAACCAATATATTCTGCCCTTGTCTCCTGGTTCCATCATCGGGGACCCCCACCACCCAGATCATGCTCTCTTCTCGCTGCTGCCATCAGGAAGAAGATACAAGAGACTCTGGACTCATACCATAAGATTCAGGAACAGTTGTTATCCCCCAACCATCAGGCTCTTGAACCAAAGGGGAAAACTTCACTTGCCCAGTCATTGAAGTATTGAAATGTTCCCACAACCAATGTACTCACTTTCAAGGACTCTTCATCTCATGCTCTGAATATTTAATGCTTATTTATTTATTATTATTAAATTTAATTATTTTTGTATTTGCAGAGCTTCTTGTCTTCTGTACTGTAGTTCAACATCCCAGTTAGGCAGTCTTTCATTGATTCTGTTATGGTTATAATTCTATAGATTTATTGTCTATGCCAGTAAGTGAATGAATTTCAGAGTTGTAAATGGTGATATGTATATGCTTTGATTATAAAATTTACTTTGAACTTGTGATTCATCATGGAATACACCTTTGAGAAACTACAAACATACTTATGTGATGTTTCTTAAATTAAATTGGAAAACTCAGAAATCTTACACGCTGGGTATATTCTAGAAATATGGAATATAGAAAATAATAATTTCAACAATATCCAGTGTTTAGATCTGAATATGTATTGTAGATTGAATTTAAAATGCAGCACAGAACAATGGTCTTCCAGGAACCAACTGGGGTTGATTTTAATCCAGGAAACACGCCGTTGACCTGACGTGCTTGTATATGGATGAATACAACCGAGAGGCAATGGTGATTACTATTCAATCTATGGTGTCAGGAGTGTTGGTGTGAAGACTTAGGTGTTTAAAATTAATACTTATTTATTGTTTGATTGAGATACTGCACGGAATAGACCCTTACGAGCTGTTTCACCCAGCAATCCCCAATTTAATCCCAGCCTAATCATGAGACCATTTACAATGACCAATTAACCTACTAACCAGTAAGTCTTTGGACTGTGGGAGG
Source organism: Mobula birostris (assembly GCF_030028105.1). Lineage (NCBI taxonomy): Eukaryota > Metazoa > Chordata > Chondrichthyes > Myliobatiformes > Myliobatidae > Mobula > Mobula birostris. The sequence continues at coordinate 110,256,042 of NC_092381.1, read as the reverse complement.
AAACACACGCCATCATGGGCAGAATATACAAACTCCTTACAGACAGCAGCGGGATTTGGATCCGAGCCACTGGTACTGGAAATCATTGTGCTAACCACACAGTAACATTCCGCCCTAAATGAAGCATTGTCAACCCAAAGTATTGAAGTAAACAATGTTATTGTAAATATCGAAACTCTATTGAGTTACTATTGATCTTAAGGGTATCAAACTGTGATGTACTTTGAGTTCAGAGGCCTATTCTTCTCAGAGTGTCTCCAGTATAATGACCTGCTGCTTGCTTTGAGGGGTAAAGACTTCTATATCCACCAGCTTCAATGTCTCTCTGGTAACTTCATTCACAGTCACAACACTGGGTAATCCTTGCTGTGTGATTTTTGTGTGTGCTGAAGTGAACAATCTACTCCTGCTTCAGTATAAAGGGATCTCCTCACACACACTTTGATGTTTAGCTCTGTCTGACTCCAGTTGGAGTAATGTGCCCAGAGTCAGCACCTCAGTTTAGGAAGGTCCACAGAAAGCAGCAAGTCTGATGATTGCGATCGTTTTGGGTTTCAGCAAAGAATTGTGACATATATATACACTTCAACAATAAAATTTACTTTGAACTTTGACTTATTCTGCGATCACCCTTTTCTTGGGTGGAGAGCAACAGCAGCCTGTTATGCCGTTGGCGTTTAGGATCACAATGAAGTTCCTCCACCTTTGATACTGTTCAGGGCTTCCTTCATCATGTCAGTAGCTCAGTTTTCACTACTGTCATGCAAGTCCCTGGTGAAGACTCAGGAATACTGACGCACTCAGATGTAGAAGGATTCTTCATTGCTATTTCTGTTTTAGAACATAGGACCTTAAGACATAGGATCAGAATTAGGCTAATTGGCCCATCAAGTCCGCTCCACCATTCAATTGTCTATCAGTTTTCATTACCGGTCAGAGTTGTTAGCCCTGAGTTGAACCCCGGAACCTAAAGGATTGGTGGACTGCTGTTAGTCTGGCCTCTGCCCTTTAACCTGTTTGACATGGGTGACCCTACCCAGAGGCAAAGCATAAAGTTCTTACTCCAGCCAATATAGATCTCCGGGTCATTGAGGCATGCAAGCCTCCAAACGCTATGAGAAGGTTGTGGTTCTCTTGCAGGTGGGCAGAGAGGACAGGCAATATAATAAATAAGTGTATATGTATACCTGCTGAGAATGCCACGAAATTTTCACTCTTTTTGAAACATCCATTTTCATCAAGGAAATGGTTTGCGTTAAATGATTCTGGTGACTCCCAGTGGCTGTTGTCTTTCAGAACAGAGGAAAGGACAGGGATCACAAGCATGCCCTAAACACAGAAACAAGTTGAGACATGGTTATGATCAAAAATTATGTTAGATGCACAAAGCAGCAATTATGTCAACACATTAAAAGAATGGCTGATGACATTATACATCCCAGAAACGATGTACTGCAGTGGCTGATGTGGTATTGATCCTCAGAGCACAGCTCAAGCTGGTAACGCCTGACATACAGGGATAGACAAGCACGTTCATTTCTCAATTGCGAGGAGCTTTCGGACTATTCAGGTGGTGTTTAGTATTGTGGCTTTCTGGAGATTTACATGAATATTGCTGTGTAGGACTAATTGTTTAATGCTATTGTGTAGTGACTGGGATGATACCAGCTGTAGATATTACTATTGGGACAATGTATACTCTGTTCATGTTCCATTGTCTTTCAATTTCCTCTTTTAATTCACTGTTTTTCTGTATGTTGTGTGTGTTTAGAATCCATTAAGTTGTGCTTGTTTGTTTATCCTGTATCATTATATTATTATTTATAGAGCACGTTTCATACAGGTGATGTAGCTCAGAGTGCTTTACAATGGGTTCAAGTGGAGACCATAATACAGTTGAAGTCAGAAGTTTACATACACCTTAGCCAAATACATTTAAACTCAGTTTTTCACAATCCCTCACATTTAATCATAGAAAATATTCCCTGTCTTTGGTCTCAGAATACAAGGTTGTCCCTTTAGAACAGAGATGAGGAGGTCTATCTTTTGCCAGAGGGTGGGGAATCCGGAATGCATCGCCACAGGTGGCTGTGGAGGCCAAGTCATTGGGGACAGTTAAAATGGAGGTCGACAGGTTGTTGATCAGTCAGGGTGTCAACGATGATGGGGGTGGGGGGGTGGGGGGTGCGTGCGGAGTCAGGAGAATGTTTTTGGGAGGGATAATAAATCAGCCAAATGGCCTGACTCTGCTCCAATTTCTTGTGCTCTTTCAGTGAACTACATACTAATATTGCAAAGCCCTACCATTTACTGCATACCCCAATATACTGGAGATTATTCCACCTCCTGGAGTGTATGGGATGTCCAGGGAGGGGTAGCACCTCTAGTGAAGGGATTTGTCGTGTCCATTCCGGGGCAGCTCCCTCATCTTTGGCCCCTACTGGACACTCTGCTCCCACCTGTGGCTCCAAGTAACGGACCTCATGTGACAGCAGCCACATCCCGGTACACCACTTCAACAGGCTGGCTAAAGCAGGCAAGGGTAGCCAGCAGCCTCATACCCTGGTGAGACAGAGACAGGCCTGTCCTAGTTTGCAAAATCAGCTCCAGCGGACTGGGCAGGTAAGACCTACAGTGTGATCCAATGCCCATGAAGGCGATACTTTAATGCTGCCTGAAGAATGAAGACATGACGAGGCACAGAAGATGTCATGGTCATCCACTCCAACCAAGGAAGACACCAGCTTGTGCTGTTTGCTCATATCACTGAACCCAGACTTTTGAGGTTGATAGAATGGAACAGACCCAGTGCAACGGCTTCTCCACTTTAAAAACTCTCCCACACAGGTCTCCTGTCGTCATCGGACAGGATGGACAAACACCACCATTCCTCCTCAGCAACAAGCAGGTTAAGGACACTGTACTTTTTAAAGTACAGAATAGCTGGCACGTGATCATTTAATTTTTGGTTTGATGTTATTACAAATAATACAAATAAAACATTATATTGATCTTGCCTCTGACCTTGGGTATCAAATATCCTCGGAAGTTCACATCACTTGTTGTCACGCGTGGAAAGCTCAGAGGAGCGATGTCGATGTATCGCTGGACCTCGTGGATGACCGCATCAGTGTACGGCATCTTCGCCCGATCCTCAATTGCCGGTCTTCGATGAGATCCAATCACATCATCAATCTCACTGTGAATCTTCTCTGGGAGAGGAAGATAAGCAAATTTTGTTTCACACATTCCATTTACCAACATTTCCCAACTCGTCATATTGGTCAATATCGTCTGATTTTACACTCAATAGTCACTTTATTAGACACACCTGCTCATTAGTGCAAATTTAGGATGACGAGAGAGACAATTTGAGACTCTGCAAACGTCTGTAAGGAGTTTGTACGTCCTCCGCAAGTCCGTGTCTCTCACGCTGTATCTTCACAGGCAAGCTCAGGATCACACAGACAACTGGAAGGGTTAAGTAAAGCTAGGAATTTTATTAATAAACTAATCAGTTGAACTTATAAGGTCTTGGATAACCCGTGATAACTCGTCCAGAACTCCACTAGGCAGGGATCAAGACAACGGAGACCTGAGAGGATGGCACTACCCCTTTAAATACATTCCAGTGCACAAAAAAATCTGTGCCCAGCTGATAAACCACCAGGCTAATTACAGGGTTAACCAGTAACTATTCTAATAAGAGACAAAAGTCCAAGGACACTTAACTGGACACCTGCAAAGTCTTGAAGAATTAATTGGAAGTATCCAAGGACAATTGCAACTTAACTGTAAACTGGGGAAGATCTAACAATATCACATAAAAACCCCGAAGCGCATTAATACAGATAATTATAATTAATAAAACACAGAGAATACAAAAAAAAACTCAGATCCCTCAAAGAACTCTACCAATGACCCAAGGTTGTGAGAGTGTGGGTTTCCTCTGGGTGCTCTGGTTTCTCCCACATCCCAAAGACGTACAGGGTAGAGGGATAATTAGTCACATGGGTGTAACAGTAGTGTGGATTAGTTGGACCAGAAGGGCCTGTTACCGTGTTGTAGCTCTAGATAAACGATGACTGTGTGGCTCAGCACAACTCCACTACTGTATTCAAGTTTGCTGACGTGGATCCAGTCAAAGGCAGTGATGAATCAGCAGTCAGGAGGGAGATTGAAAACGTGGCTGAGTGCTGTCATAACAACAACCTCTCACTCAATGTCAGTACGACCAAGGAAATGATTATAGACTTCAGGAGAGGGAAACCAAATGTACATCAGCCGATCTTCACTGGAGAGTCAGAGCTGGAGAGGGTTAGGATCTCTGAATTCCTGGCTGTTACTGTTTCAGAGGACCTGTCCTGGACAGGAAAGTGCAATTGCAAGAAAGCACGGCAGTGCCTCTACTTCCTTTGGAGTCTGCGGGGACTCAGGATGACATCTAAAACTTTGACAAACTTCTTTAGATGTGCAGTGGAGAGTGTACTGACTGACTGTATGGAAATACCAATACCTCTGAATGGAAAAACCTACAAAACATAATGGATTTGGCTTAGAATATCACGGGTAAAGCCCTCACAACCACTGAGCACATCGACATGAAACACTGCTGTAGGTAAACAGCATCCATCATCAGAGATCCCCAACTCCCAGGCCATGCTCCCTTCTCGCTTCTGCCACCAGGTAGAAGGTGCAAAAGCCTCGGAACTCACACCACCAGGTTCAAGAACAGTTACTACCCCTCAACCATCAGGCTCTTGATCAAAAGGAGATAACTACACTCACTTGCCCCATCATTTACATGTTCCCACAATCAATGATATCACTTTAAGGACTCTTCAGAACCATGTTTAATATCATCTGCATATGCTGTGAAATGTGTTAACAACATGATAAATATATAAGAAAAACTGAATTACAGCTAGTATAAGCATGTCTATTAAATAGCTAAGTTAAAATAGCTAAGTAGGTGCTTAAAGCAGAAAGTTTAAAAAATAGTGAGGTAGTGTTCATGGTTCAATGTCCATTCTGAGATCAGATGCCAGAGGGGAAGAAGCTGTTCCTGAATCATTGAGCATGTCTCTTCAGGCTTCTGTACCTCCTTCCTGATGTTAACAATAATAAGAGGGCATGTCCTGGGTGGTGAGGGTTCTCGATAATAGATGCAGCCTTGAGGCATGGCTCCTTCATAATGGAGCTGAATAATTTAACAACTTTCTGCAATTTACTTCAATCCTGTGCAGTTGCCACACATGCTCCCCACCCCCCATGCCCCGCCCATACCAGATGGTGATGAAGTTAGTTAGAAAGTGTTTCACAGTACACTTGTAGAAATTTGGGAGTGCCTTTGGAGACATTGCAAATATCCTTAAACTCTTAATAAATATAGCCACTCCCTTGTCATCTTTGTACAGTTTGTTGTCTTCTGCACTCTGGTTGATCTTTCATTGATCCTGTAGATGGCACCCCATGAACCCATGGGAAAGAGACAAGTGTTCAGGGTGAGAAGAGAGCGAAACCTTTAGAGTAGTAGAAAGGGTACCAATCACACGGTCGACTTTGTTCTTCAGAGTTCACAGTTCCTTTATTATCAAAGCATGTATATACATTATACAACTTGAGATTTGTCTCTTTACAGGCAGCCACAAAACAAATAAACCTCAGAGGAACCCATTAAAGAAAACGACTGCAAATGCCCAATGGGGGAAGGAGGGGGAGAGAGAGAGATGAAAGAGAGGAGAGTATCTGATCACTTGTCACTGAAATGAACCTCATGGTTTTGTCCAAATTGTGACCTTTCTTGTAAAAATTCTGTCTAATTTATGTTTCTCCTCATCTCAGTAATTCTGGAACGGCTTCTGATTCTAAATTGACATTGCCATCTGATTCTAAATTGACATTGAACCCATGTACAATAACTCACTACTTTTTAATTTCAGTTATTTTGCACTAGTTATTTTAACTTAACTATTTAATAAGCATATATAATTTAATTAACAGGTTTTTTCTCTACATTTATTTATCATGCATTTCATTGTACTGTTTCCATAAAGTTATCAAACTTCACAACATATTCCAGTGATACTAAATCCGATTCTAATTCTAAAAGGACGTCCCTCTATTCTGAGCCTGCGTCCTCTGGTTCTAGACTCTCCCACCATAGGACACATCCTCTCCACAGCCACTCTAACGAGGCCTTTCCACATTCAACAGGTTTCAGTGAGATCCATATTAGAAGTGTGGTGACACTTGCGGACTGCCCCCAGCATAATTCCCACTGAGTTGTTTTGATGCACGCGATGCAAATCTCTGCATGTTTTGATGGCTTATGAGTGCCTGAGATCCCAAGAGCGATTGTGTCTGGATTTCACCTCCTAGTAGGGTCACCCATGGCAGTAAGGTCAAGGGGGAGGTTCCAGACAAAGAGTGATCCAACCAAGACCTCAACGGTGGAGCTGGAGGAAGATGATGACTCTTTATCCCATTATCTCATGCTCTCATTATTTATTGCTATTTATTTATATTTACATTTGCACAGTTTGTTGTCTTCTGCACTCTGGTTGATCTTTTGTTGATCCTGTTGTAGTTACTGTTCAGTAGATTTACTGAGTATGCCCTCAAGAAAATGAAACTCAGATCTGTATACGGTGACATTTATGTACTCTGATAATAAAATCTACTTTGAACTTTGATTTTGACATTTTGACACTGTTGTGTAATTGATACACACCTCGCAATTTCTACAAGTGTACCATAGAAACCATTCCAACTGGTTGTATTGCCATCTGGTACGGGGTGTGGGCACTGCACAGGATCGAAGTAAGCTGCAGAGTTGTAAACTCAGTCAGCTTCATCATGGGCACTAGCCTCCTTAGTATCTAAGATATCTTCAAACAGCGGTGCCTTAGGAAGGTGGCGTCCATCATTAAGGACACCTATTACCCAGACATGCCCTTTTCTCTTTGCTACAATCAGAGGTGGTACAGGAGCCTGAAGACACACACTCAGTGATTCAGGAACAGCTTCTTCCCCTCTGCCATCTGATTTCTGAATGGACAGTGAACTCATGAACACTACCTCTCTACTCTTTTTGCACTACTTATTTAATATAGCTATTTAATATATATTTACTGTAATTCAGTTTTTTTCTATTATTATGTATTGCATTGTACTGCTACTGCAAAGTTAACAGATTTCACAACATATGCTGGTGATATTAAACCTGATTCTGAATTGAAGAGAAGCTCTTTTATGGTCGACTGAAGATTTCAACGGACTGAAGAGTCTGAACTATACATGTAGAGTTTGTTTGGTTGTATCTTTATTGATATTCTATATGGGCTTGTTGTCTTTTATGTGCGCGGACTGGGCCTCAAGCTGCAGTTTCACCTGGGGACGGGGTGGTCAGCCTCAGGGCCACTGAACTCCTCCGGGGCGGTGTGGTGCAGTGTCCAGGCTGGAGCCGGCTCCCCCCCACCGTGTTTGCTCACAGGAGACGGGCTCTATCGAAATCAACTGGAGATTGAAGGACTGAGTTTCTGATTCTTTTATTGTGTGATCATGATACCATTTGTGCTTGCTATCTTGTGAGTGTTTTGTGCTGTGTGTGACCATTGGTACTGTGTTTTGGACCTTGACACTGGAATTGATTTGAATTGAATTAAAGCTTACCTTGAACTACCGGATACTTTGTTAGGATTTGAAGAGCCCAGCGCAGTGTTGTACTGGTTGTTTCAGTCCCAGCCAGAAATAAGCTCTCTGTCGACACCAACAAGTTTTCTTGAAAGAATTCAGAGTTAAGCTCATCTTTGTCCTGAATCAAGGCAAACAAAAATCCATGTTTTAAACAGAAGGGATTTTGCAGATGCTAGAAATGGTGAGCAGCGCACACACACACACACAAAGTGCCAGAGGAACTCAGCAAGTCAGGCAGCATCTATGGGGGTTAATGAGCAGTTGATGTTGTTTCAATCCGAGATCCTTCATCAAGGCTGAAAAGCAAGTCAAGTCAAGTCACTTTTTATTGTCATTTTGACCATAACTGCTGGTACAGTACACAGTAAAAACGAGACAATGTTTTTCAGGACCATGCTGCTACATGAAACAATATAAAAACTACACTGAACTACGTAAAGCAACACAAAAACTACACTAGACTACAGACCTACCCAGGACTGCATAAAGTGCACAAAACAGTGCAGGCATTACAATAAATAATAAACAAGACGATAGGCACAGTAGAGGGCAGTAGGTTGTGTCAGTCCAGGTTCTGGGTATTGAGGAATCTGATGGCTTGGGGGAAGAAACTGTTACGTAGTCTGGTCATGACAGCCCGAATGCTTCGGTGCCTTTTGCCAGATGGCAGGAGGGAGAAGAGTTTGTATGAGGGGTGCGTGAGGTCCTTCATAATGCTGTTTGCTTTACGGATGCAGCACGTGGTGTAAATGTCTGTAATGGCGGGAAGAGAGACCCGATGATCTTCTCGGCTGACTTCACTATCCGCTGCAGGGTCTTGCAATCCGAGATGGTGCAATTTCCAACCAGGCAGTGATGCAGCTGCTCAGGATGCTCTCAATACAACCTCTGTAGAATGTGGTGAGGATGGGGCGGGGTGGGAGATGGACTTTCCTCAGCCTTCGCAGAAAGTAGAGATGCTGCTGGGCTTTCTTTGCTATGGAGCTGGTGTTGAGGGACCAGGTGAGATTCTCCACCAGGTGAACACCAAGGGGGGGGAGGGAGGGGAAGGAGTATATTTTAACAGCCTTCAGACGATTTTCAACTTTAATTCAATTCATGCCTTCCTGAATCCTTATTTTTTTTTATTTTATTAAGATTCAACGCAGAATCAGTCCTTCTGGTCCTTCACGCTGCGCCATCCTGCAATGCCTTATCACGGGACAATTTACAATGGCCTATGAACCTACCTACCAGAACACCTTTGACTGTGTGGGTTTCCTCCAGGTGCTCTGATTTCCTCCCACAGTCCATAGAGAGAGCATATAAATTCCTTACAGGTGGGAATTGAACCTGGGTCACTTGTAGTGTAGTGCTAACCACCATGCTAAGGTGCCACCCTAATGCTACCATAATCTATAATAGGCAAATGTTTGCAATGCCAGTCCCCAAAGAAACAGAAAATCATGGAAGCTTTTAGGAGGGTCTCAAAGGACTGTTGGCACAAGATGCCAGATTCCCTTTCTACAGCCACTACCTGATCTGCTGAGAACTTGCGGCATTTCCATTTCTTAGTTTAGATTTCTAGCAGCTGCATAGTTTTCATTGAAAAAGATAACCGTTTTTGGTGCAGCACAGTAGTGCAGTGGATTGAACAATGCTTTAGAGTACAGGCGACCAGGGTTCAATTCCAGCTGTTGCCTGGAAGGAATTTCTATATTCTCCCTGAGACGATGTTGGTTTCATCCGGGTGCTCCAGCTTCCTCCCTCATCCCAAAGATTAGTAGGTGAATTGGTCAATGTAAATTGTCCCATGATTAAATTGGGGAATTGCTGGATGGTGCGGCTTGAGGGGCCGAAAGGGCCTACTCTCACTGTATTTGAAATCAATCAATAAATAAATAATTATGATCTCTGTGCAAAATTAACTGAGCAGAACATGGAATTAATGCAGGTAAGTGGGATTAGTATAGACAGGCATGGTGGTCAACATAGACGTGGTGGGCTGAAGGATCTGTTTCTGTATTTTTCAACTCTGATCTAATTTACCAATTAAGAGAAGTCGGATGCCATGGTAGCGTAGCGTAGTGGTTATTGTGATGCTGTTACAGCATTAACCAGAACCAGAGTTCGGAGTTCAATTCCAGTGCTGCCTACAAGGAGTTTACGTTCTCCCCATGACCACGTGGGTTTCCTCCGGGTGCTCTGGTCTCCCCCCACAGTCCAAAGGTCAATTGGTCATTGAAAATCGTTCTCTGGTTAGGTTATGGTTCAGCAACATATGGGGATCAACCAAGTACAGTGTCCACACCAAGGTGAAGTTGTACCGGAGCTGCGTTGTGTCCGCACTCTTTAAGGGGTCAGAATGCTGGTGCATGACAGGGAGTGACCTTGTCATTCCACACCATGAGCCGCTGGAAGATCCTTCGTATTTTCTGGCCAAGAAAGATCTCCAACCACACCCTACTCCTTCAGTCTCACCAGGAGGACATGGTCACCATCACCATGAGGAAAAGTTGGAAAAGGGTTGGGCACGTGATGAGAAGATATGCCAATGCCATCATCAAGACAGCACTTCACTGGACCCCTGAGGGCAGAGGAAAGACAATTTGCTGCTGTACTGTAGAGGCAGAAATGAGGATCCTGACCCACACATGGGGCACAATAGAGAAGATGGCCGAGGACAGGCAGAGGTGGAGGACCTTCATTGCAGCCCTAACCACCAGCGGTGTAATGGGCAGTAAGTAACTAAACTGAATAAATAGATGGGCTGCTGGTTGGTGCAGCTCTTTGGGCCGGAAAGCCCTGTTCTGCGCTGTGTCTCTAAAATAAAGTAAGAAGACAGAAATTATTATCTTCAGTATATTTGGTAGGACAGTGGGAAATGAATGAATGTGAGAAGAAACTTGCTGCCATTACCTCATCCATCTTCGCCAGGAAGCAGTCGATATAATCCCGAGGGGAGTCTTTCTGGACAGTTTCTTTGTGGCTTTGAATAGTTTTGGCCAGAAAACTTTGCAAGTTTTTGATATTTTGGAACATCTTTTGGTGAGCTCCAGGCAGGAAACCCATGATCCTCGGGAAGGTGTTGTACAACTGCAAAACAAACACACCATTTTCACTGACCTAGTGCTGGATACCTAAGGCTCAGTTCAAAAAGTTCAAAGGATATTTATTACCAAAGTATGTACACAGTATCGAACCCTGAGATTCTCTTTCCCACAGACAGCCACAAAGCAAAGATAACTATGAAATACGTTCAAAGAAAAGCATCAAAACCCACCCCCACGTGCAAAAAAAAGAGAACCACACAAATGGCAGAAGAGCGAAAAATACAGAATACAAAACACAAAATCTGCAGAGTTCAGGCATATTCAGTTCAGCTCAGTTCAATCTAGTGCTGCGTCATTCGTTACCTGCAAGCCTCCCTCATCACAGACACTGAAAGTAGCAACCGAGAAAAACAAGGAGTGACATATACTGTGTACATACATCTATTGATGCTTCTGGACACATCTTCAGTGATGTTCCTGGAATCATTGGGTGTTTCGGGTCTTTCAACATCATACAACCTCCTTCAGGTGACCCACCGGGGCTGATCAGACCCCAGCTTGTGTCCAGATGGCTAGCTACTTATGACTCCATGGTTCCCCTCTTTTGAGCCACAGCCATCTTGAGGCCCTCTCTGCCGCATCGGTGGTACTGCGGATGGCTCTTCTCTTCCTCTCTCCCTCGATGCCCAAAATGCTGAAGGCTCTAACTAAAGAACGGGCAACGAACCCCCTACAACCAACCTCCACTGGGAGACACCTCGCTCCCCATCCAGCCTGCTGACAGTTGCTGACCAGTCCTGCGTACTTGGAGAGCTTCCTTTCAAAGGCCTCTTCCAAGCTATCTTCCCATGGGACTGTCAGCTCCAGCAGCACCACTTGCTTAGTAGACTCAGACACTATATATACATATGTGTGAAATGGACTCAGTTATGGGCTCACGTCCCATCTCCAGGCTTCATGGCCTTGAGGCGCAAGCTTTGCTCGAAATATCACAACACACCCTCAGAATGCAAAGTGCCAGGTGGCTCAATAACACACCACCATAGTGTAGATCACAGGCTACAACAGTAGAAGAATCACATTTGGAAGAAAAAGAAGAGGTAAAAGCATTAGGTTAGAGGTAAGAAATTAGCTTTGTCTATTATACATCCAAACGTATCGTGGCATTATTACTTTTGTCTTGAATCCATCATTGCTGTTGGAGCAGAGATCCCTGACAGCATCTCACCAAGTTCTCTGTCCTGGGCCAGTCTTTCAAGTAGTCCCCAGATGTAGCCCATCTTCTTCCTCTCCCAGGGATGAGGTCTTTGGAGTTTCTGTTGGCATTTCTGTACCTCTGGGATTTTTACGGGATGGGGTTACTAGTGCCATACCTAACCCTCCTCCTTTTGCAGCAGGCTTGAGACCATCCAAGGCAGAGTTGGTGTAATTCTAGTAGCATCATTATTAAATATCTGGTGCTGTTAGCATTTCTTCAAGTTCAAACGTCATTATATTCATAGTCATAGTCATACTTTATTGATCCCAGGGGAAATTGGTTTTCGTTACAGTTGCACCATAAATAATAAATAGTAATAGAACCATAAATAGTTAAATAGTAGTATGTAAATTCTGCCAGTAAATTATGAAATAAGTCCAGGACGAGCCTATTGGCTCAGGGTGTCTGACCGTCCAAGGGAGGAGTTGTAAAGTTTGATGGCCACAGGCATTCAACCATACATGAATATCACCAAGTGAAACCCCATTACTCAGGCGCCAAGGTGCAAAACACAGTAGCGACAGTCACACAAGGCAAAGCCACATGTAAAGTAGCAAGCACAGACAAGAACAAACAAGAGAAAATCTGCAGATGCTGGAGATCGGTAAAATACAATCACACACAAAAAATATGGTCCAAGTCCCCGAGTTCATCAACATTACAGCAGTCTACTGGCTAACATGATACCAGCTCATCTTCTGCCAAGTGAACACTGGCTGGCAGCAATGCCAATGTGACACCAGCTTGGACACCATGCCACACTGCCTCCAATGAAGCACACCAACTCCGACACCTCTCTCACAGGTGACTGTAAACAGGCATCAACGCAGTTTGAGGTCTAGTCCTCATTGAGTTTAACGATTAAGGATTAGGACATGCTCTCTGCACACTGCTGCCATCAGGAAGAAGGTACAAGAAACTTCAGGACTCACGCCACCAGATTCAGGAATAGTTATTGCCCCTCAACCATCAGGCTCTTGAACCAAAGGGGTTAACTTCACTCAACTTCACTTGTCCCATCATTAAAATGTTCCCACAATCTAAGGATTCACTTTCAAGGACTCTTCATCTAATGTCTTGATATTTATTGCTTATTTATTTATTATTTTTATTTCTTCTTTTGCATTTGCACATCTTGTTGTCCTCTGCACTTGGCTGAAAGCCTTAGTACGGTGGTCTTTCATTGACTCTGTGACTACACTTTGGTAAGTCTGATCACCTGGCTGTACTTCTACTCCCTGAGTATAGGCAAAGACTGAAGACTGCAGCACTAGAAGTGAGAACCAAGAAGGTATGGACCAGGGAGGCACAGGACTGCTTTGAATCAGTAGACTGGATTGTGTTCAGAGTTACTTTCGAACCTGAGTGAGTGTGCCACAGTTGTCACTGACTTCACTAAAACCCATGTAGATGAGTGTGTGCCTACAAAAACTTACTGTACATTCCCAAAACAAAAGCTGCGGATGAACAAGGAGATTCAGGTTCTGATGACTGCTAAATCTGTGGCATTTAGGTCTGGCAATCCAGCTCTGTATTAGAAAACCAGGCATGATTTGCAGAGAGCTATTTCCAGAGCCAAGAAACAACTCCAGGAGATGTTCAAGGCGAAATCAGATCCATGTCAACTCTGGTGGGGTTTACAGGCCATTTCTTCCGACAAAGCAAAACCGAACATCATGAATGGCAGCGATGCGTCACTACCAGATGAGCTCAACACCTTTTATGTCTGCCTTGAAAGAGAGAATAAAACAACAGCTATGAAGATCCCTGCAGCATCCGATGACCCTGCGACCTTGGTCTCAGAGGGTGACGTCAGGCTGTCTTTCAGGAAGGTGCAAAGCAGCAGGGCACTATGGACTACCTGGTAAGGCTCTGAAAATCAGTGCGAACCAACTGGTGGGAGTATTTAATTACATTTTTAATCTCTCACTGCTACAGCCAGAAGTTTCCACCTGCTTCAAAAAGGCAACAATTATACCAGTGCCCAAGAAGGAATAGTGTGAGCTGCCTCAACGACTATCATGAAGTAGCATTCACATTTGTGAGAGTGGGTGGGAGGGTGGAAAAGCGGCTCGCATGTTGTGCTGTTCTGCTGAAGACTGCGGGCATGTTGGGTTAGAACCGGAGAGCTGGTGAAACCTGCAGGCTTTCCCCAGCACATCCTTATGTTGTGTCGGTTTTTAACACAAATGACGCATTTCACTGTATGCTTCAGTGTACAGGTGATAAACCAATGAATCTGAATCTTCGATGAGCATTTTCACAGTCGGCAGGCTGAGAGATGAGTGGACTTGTGCATTGTTAAAATACAGAAACATAGAAAACCTGCAGCACAGGTTTCAACCCACAATGCTGTACCAAATATATACTTACTTAGAAATTACCTAGGGTTACCCACAGCCCTCTATTTTTCTAAGCCCCATGTACTTATCCAGGAGTCTCTTAAAAGAACTTATTGTATCGACTTCCACCACTGTTGCCGGCTGCCCATTCCATGCACTCACCACTCCCTTTGTAAAAAGAAACTTACCCCTGACATCTCCTCTGTACCTACATCCAAGCACCTTTCAACCCTGGGAAAAAACCTCTGACTATCCACACAATAGACAATAGGTGCAGGAGTAGGCCATTCGGTCCTTCAGGCCAGCACCGCCATTCACTGTGATCATGGCTGATCATCCACAATCAGTATCCAGTTCCTGCCCTATCCCCATAACCTTTGATTCCGCTATCTTTAAGAGCTCTATCCATCTCTTTCTTGAAAGCATCCAGAGACTTGGCCTCCACAGCCTTCTGGGGCAGAGCATTCCATATATCCACCACTCTCTGGGTGAAAAAGCTTTTCCTCAACTCTGTTCTAAATGGCCTACCCCTTATTCTTAAACTGTGGCCTCTGGTTCTGGACTCATCCATCAGCAGGAACATGCTTCCTGCCTCCAGCGTGTCCAATCCCTTAATAATCATATATGTGTCAATACGATCCCCTCTCAGCCTTCTAAATTCCAGAGTATACAAGCGCAGTCACTCCAATCTTTCGACATATGACAGTCCCGCCATCCTTGTGAACCTACACTGCACTCCTTCAACAGCAAGAATGTCCATCCTCAAATTTGGAGACCAAAACTGCACACAGTACTCCAGGTGTGGTCTCACCACACGATCAATTACTCTCATCATCTTATACACCTCTATCAGGTCACCTTTCATCTTCTGTCGCTCCAAGGAGAAAAGGCCGAGCTCACTCAACCTATTCTCATAAGACATGCTCCCCAATCCAGGCAACATCCTTGTAAATCTGTGCACCCTTTCTATAGTTTCCACATCCTTCCTCAAGTGAGGTGACCAGAACTGAGCACAGTACTCCAAGTGGGGCCTGACCAGGGTCCTATATAGCTGCAACATTACCTCTCAGCTCTTAAACTCAGTCCCATGGTTGATAAAGGCCAATGTACCGTATGCCTTCTTAACTACAGAGTCAACTTGTGCAGCAGTTTTGAGTGTCCTATGGACTCAGACTACAAGAGTCAACATGGTTAATAGCCATCCAGAATTAGATTAGATCTGAAGTCAAAACTACAAAAATATTGCATTACATTACAAAGTATATTGCAAAAATGTTACATTGGTGAGATCCATTGTAGATTGGGGGACTGCTTCGCCGAATAACTCCTCTCTATCTGCCAAAAGTGAAACTTCCTGATGGCCAGATATTTAAATTCCTGATCATTCTGACGCATTGGTTCATTGTGACATCTTGTGCCCAGAAGAGGCCATCTCAAGGTGGAGGAGCAACACCTGATGTCCTGTCTGGGTAGCCTCCAACATGATGGCATGAACATCAATTTCTCCTTCCAGTAAGAAGTTTTCTCCCTCCCCCTCCACCCCTCCTCTCTTTTGTTCCCTACACTGGCCTCCTCACCCGCCCATTCCTCCCCCCTACCGGCTCCCCGTCCCCCTCCCTTTTTTCTGTGGTTCACTTTCCTCTCCTATTAGATTCCTTCCTCTCCAGCCCTTTATCTTCTCCACCCATTGGGCTTCATCCATTAGCTTCCAGCTATCCTCCTTCCCATCTCCCCACCTTCTCATTCTGGCGGCTCTCCCCTTCCCTTCCAGACCTGAAGAAGTGTCTTGGCCCAAAAGTATCAACTCTTTATTCATTTCCATAGATGCTGCCTGTCCTACTGAGTTCCCCCAGCATTTTGTGTGTGTTGTTTAAATATACATTTGTTAATATTAAATGCACTCCCTCTATCCTGCTGATAAATAATTAATGTTTATCCTGAATCTCTCAGTTTCACTTACACATTGACCTCCTGAGTCTCAGATAAAAATATGTTTGCTCTTAACTTCAGTAACTCACAATCCACTGTAAAGAGGCATACCTGTAACGAGGGGCTACTGACACTGCGGGCAATTCTTGCAACCATCTCTATCAGCCATAGAAATTGTTTATCTTCGTAATCAAATCGTTTTCCAAAGGTGATGGAACAGATAATGTTTGACGTTGCACCTCGCAGGAGAAAGTTTGGGTTGAAAGGTTCACCTGGTCGAGTTAAAGAGGCCATTTAGAAAATCACAGGGCATTAAAGTGAAATTTTGGGGCAAGTCTAAATGCTGTTTGGACGTTAAACACAAGAGATTCTGCAGATCCTGGAAATCCAGAGCAACAGACGCAAAATGCTGGAGGAGCTCAGCAGGTCAGGTAGCAACTATGCAAATGAATAATCGGTTGACGTTTTGGGTCAAAAGCCCTTCATCAGGACTGGGAAGGAAGAGGGAAGAAGCCAGAATAAGGAGCTGGGGTGGGGGAGGGGGGAGGGGAAGGAGGGCAAGCTAGAAGGTGATAGGCAAAGCCAGCTGGGTGGGGGTGGGGGGGGGTTGAAATAAGAACCAAACACTGGCGAAGAAGTAATCTGTAAGGAGAAGAGTGGACTATAGGAGAAAGGGATGGAGGGGGGCACCAGGGAGAGGTGAGAGGCAGGTTGAAGGGAGAATAACCTTTGACACCTTCTTATTCTTGCGTCTCCCCCTTCCTTTCCAGTCCTGATGAGCAGTCTTCACCAGAAACACCGACTGTTTATTCCTCTCCACAGATGCTGCCTCACCTGCTGAGTTCCTCCAGCATTTTGTGTGTGGTGTTATAGATATTTAACACATCGCTGTTCACAAGAAATCAATTAGTTATTTGATACGGCTCTGGTGAGGCCTCATTTTGAGTATTGGGAGCAGCTTTGGGCCGCTTTCCTATGAAAGCATATGCAGACATTGGAGAGGGTCCTATCGTACGAAAGCCGTTTACTGCCTCTGAACCTGTACCCATTGGGATTCAGAAGAACCGGGGTGACCTCATTGAAACCTACGGAACGTTGAAAAGCCTCGAGAGAGTGGATGGGGAGAGGATGTTTCCTGTGGTGGGGAGTCGGGCAAGAGTCTGGGACCAGAGGACACAACCTCAGAATGCAGGGGCATCCTGTTAGAACAGAGATGAGAAGGAATTTTTTTTAGCCAGAGGGTGGTGAGTCTGTGGAATTCGTTGCCACAGGTAGCTGTGGAGGCCAGGTAATTGGGTATATTTAAGACAAAGGTGGATAGATTCTTGATTAGTCAGGGCATGAAGGAGTACGGGGAGAAGGCAGGTTCTCTAATGCTGTAGTGACAAACCTTTCTTATCCCTGAAGCTTGTGACCAGAAACTGGGCTTCCTCCTGAATCCTCTCCTCAATGCTCTTTTTCCCCATTCCAAAATTCTTCAAGGTGCTGAGAGTGAATCTCCGAAGCTGCTTCCATCTCTCGCCACTGCTGAAGTTAATTCCTGCAAGAGAGACCTCAGGTTAACGTCCCTTGGGACGAGATTGTCTATATTCTGGTGCCCAGTTTCTTAACCTACTTAACCAGTTTCCCAATTTATTCCTTACCCTTCTTCACAACTGCCAAGATGTTCTAAGCTCCTCATCCCAGTGCTTGTTCTTCTAGGTAGGAATTGCTACGATAGAATTCCACAGTTAAATCAGCTGGTGTTCCTGGTCACCAAACACAGTCCAAGGTTTCACTGATTAGATATCACAAGACGAACAAAAAGGAACCGTAAAAGAGTTGCAGAGGTTCACAAGAATTATCTCATAAGTTAAACGGTTAATGTATGAAGATCATTTGATAACTCTAGCACTGCACTTGATGCTGGATGATCTCAGGAATTTTAGGGATAATGTTTGAGGTGCATTTGATAACCCTGGGCCTGAACTTGTTGGAGTTTAGAAGAATGAGGCGGGGGGTGGTTCTCAGTGAAACCAGGCCTAGAAGGGACGTGGAGAAGATTTATCTATTTATTTATTGAAATACGATGCAGAATAGGCCCTTTCAGCTCTTCCAGCCACATCACCCAGCAATCTCCCGACTTAACCCTAGCCTGATCACAGGGCAATTTACAATGACCAATTAACCTACCAACTCAAGACCATCTTTGGACTGTGTGAGGAAACAGGAGCACCTGGGGAAAACATACGCAGTCATGGGGAGAATGTACAAACTCCTTACAGTTTGTGATGAGAATTGAAACTGGATCGTTGGTGCTGTGAAGCATTGTGCTAACAACTACACTACCATGCCACCCATGGTAATGACGTTGCCTATATTGGGGGAGTTTAGGACCAGAGGTCACAGCCTCAGAATAGAAGGATGTCCCTTAGAACAGAGATGATGAGCAATTTCTTTAGCCAGAGAGGGGCGAATCTGTGGAATTTGTTGCCACAGACAATAATATATTCAAAGGTACCAGTCCAGCTAAAATGGAGCAGATTAGAAGATTTAACGTGTGGCTCAAATCATGGTGTAGGTTAGAGGGGCATAGGTTTAGACCATAAGACCATAAGACAAAGGAGCAGAAGTCAGCTATTCGGCCCATCAAGTCTGCTCCACTATTTTATCATGAGCTGATCCATTCGCCCATTTAGTCCCACTCCCCCGCCTTCTCACCATAACCTTTGATGCCCTGGCTACTCAGATACCTATCAATCTCTGCCTTAAATACACCCAATGATCCGCTGGGCAGTCTTCACCACACGCTGGAGTGCTTTTTCTTTAAAGAGGCAACTAAAATTTATGATAACAATGGAGCAGTTGATATCATTTACTTCAACTTTCAGAAGGCTTTTGACAAGGTACTTGATGAGAGGTTAATAATCAAATTACAGGAAGTAGGAATTCAGGGTAAGGTGTGTGAATGAGTGCAGAAAAGGAGGAGTTGTGGTGAGAGGATCATTTTCACACCTAGATGTTAAAAGTGGGGTTCAGCAGGGATCAGTTTTGGAGCTGCTACTGACTTAATTTGTATTAAAGATTTGGATAAGCACATAACAAATAAACTAATAGAGTTTGCAGATGACATAAAATGAGGGAGATGGACTGATAACATTCAGGCAGCAGAATCAATACAGTTCGATCTGAACAAAATCCAGATTTGGGCAGATAAATGGCAGATGAAATTTAATGTAAGTACATGTAAAATATTACATATAGGAAGTAGAAATATTAGATATAAATATACAGTGGGGGTTCTTGAGTTAGAAAGTGCACGGTTTGAGAAAGTTTTGGACGTCCTGGTAGACTCATCATGATCTAGACAATGCACAGAAGTGATTAGGAAGGCTAATAGATTGTTGGGTATATAATGCGCTCAGTGGGGTTTGCGTCTAGAAATGTTCTCCTTAAGCTGTATAATGTGTTTGTGAGGCCACACCTTGAGTGCTGCATACAGTCTTGGTCTCCCTAATTTGTGAGGGATGTAAAGGGACTGGAGATAGTTCAGAGAAGGACGATGAGACTCATTCCAGCTCTGCAGGGTATGAGCTATTCAGAAAGTTTGAAAGAATTAAATCTTTTTCGTCTCAGTAGACGTAGAATGAGAGGAGACATGACAGAAGTGTTCATTATCATTAAGATTATGAGTAAGGTGGACAGCAGTCCAGCTGCTACTTCAAAATTAACCATCAATGAGGACACAGGGTAACAGGTGGAGACTGGTTAAAGGGAGATTTCAGACTAACATCAGGAAACATTTCTTTACACAGCGAGTTGTGGACACATGGAACAAGCTACCTAGTAGTAGTTGAGAGTAGTACCTTAGAGACTTCCAAATTTAAACTCGGTGGTTATTTCAGCACAATATGTGAATAGGAATTTGGCAAGCTTTGTTGGGCCAAATGGCCTGTTTTTGTCAAGAACTTTCTAATGTTCTACAGCAGAGGTTAATACATTCTTGGTTAGTCAGGGCACCAAAGGTTATGGCGAGAAGGCAAGAGAATGTGGTTCAGAGGGATAATACATCCGTCATGACGGAATGACAAAGCAGACTCGATGGGCTGAACAGCCTGATTCTGCTCCTATGTCTTATAGTCTCATTGAAACCTACCGAATATCGAAAGGCCTAGACTGTGTTGACACGAAGAGGATGTTACCTATACTGGGAGAGTTTCGGATATGATACAGTTGCCTCATCAAATAGATGCCAGCTTGGTAGAATGTGTAACGTGATTTCTGGGTCACTGGAGGAAATGTCGTGAGTAAGTTTAAGGTCAATTTCATAACTGCCCGCAGTGTGACTCCTGCTCTGTCACAAAACAACAAATTTCACAATTGTCAATGACATTAAACCCGATTCTGATCCTGATAGAATTGTTATTGGGAATGGAGATTGTATCAAGGGTTTAGTTGGTGACAGTTTGGTTTTGTAGAGTGATCCAACTTCACTGAATGAAGTGGAGCTGATTTCCTCATCCTAGATTCTGGGATTATAGAAACATAGAAACATAGAAAATAGGTGCAGGAGTAGGCCATTCGGCCCTTCGAGCCTGCACCGCCATTTATTATGATCATGGCTGATCATCCAACTCAGAACACCGCTCCAGCCTTCCCTCCATACCCCCTGATCCCCGTAGCCACAAGGGCCATATCTAACTCCCTCTTAAATATGCCAATGAACTGGCCTCAACTGTTTCCTGTGGCAGAGAATTCCACAGATTTACCACCCTCTGCGTGAAGAAGTTTTTCCTAATCTCGGTCCTAAAAGGCTTCCCCTCTATCCTCAAACTGTGACCCCTCGTTCTGGACTTCCCCAACATCGGGAACAATCTTCCTGCATCTAGCCTGTCCAATCCCTTTAGGATCTTATACGTTTCAATCAGATCCCCCCTCAATCTTCTAAATTCCAACGAGTACAAGCCCAGTTCATCCAGTCTTTCTTCATATGAAAGTCCTGCCATCCCAGGGATCAATCTGGTGAACCTTCTCTGTACTCCCTCTAT
This sequence comes from Mobula birostris, assembly GCF_030028105.1. Classification (NCBI taxonomy): domain Eukaryota; kingdom Metazoa; phylum Chordata; class Chondrichthyes; order Myliobatiformes; family Myliobatidae; genus Mobula; species Mobula birostris. The sequence continues at coordinate 110,234,756 of NC_092381.1, read as the reverse complement.
GGCAAGGATGTCTTTCCTCAGATTAGGGGACCAAAGCTGCACACAATACTCCAGGTGTGGTCTCACCAAGGCCTTGTACAACTGCAGTAGTACCTCCCTGCTCCTGTACTCAAATCTTCTCGCTATAAATGCCAGCATACCATTCGCCTTTTTCACCGCCTGCTGTACCTGCATGCCCACTTTCAATGACTGGTGTATAATGACACCCAGGTCTCATTGCACCTCCCCTTTTCCTAATTGGCCACCATTCAGATAATAATCTGTTTTCCTATTTTTGCCACCAAAGTGGATAACTTCACATTTATCCACATTAAATTGCATCTGCCATGAATTTGCCCACTCACCCAACCTATCCAAGTCACCCTGCATCCTCTTGGCATCCTCCTCACAGCTAACACTGCCACCCAGCTTCGTGTCATCCGCAAACTTGGAGATGCTGCATTTAATTCCCTCATCCAAGTCATTAATATATATTGTAAACAACTGGGGTCCCAGCACTGAGCCTTGCGGTACCCCACTAGTCACCGCCTGCCATTCTGAAAAGGTCCCGTTTATTCCCACTCTTTGCTTCCTGTCTGCTAACCAACTCTCCACCCACACCAATACCTTACCCCCAGTACCGTGTGCTTTAAGTTTGCACACTAATCTCCTGTGTGGGACCTTGTCAAAAGCCTTCTGAAAATCCAAATATACCACATCCACTGGTTCTCCCCTATCCACTCTACTAGTTACATCCTCAAAAAATTCTATGAGATTCGTCAGACATGATTTTCCTTTCACAAATCCATGCTGACTTTGTCCGATCATTTCACCGCTTTCCAAATGTGCTGTTATCACATCCTTGATAACTGACTCCAGCAGTTTCCCCACCACTGACGTTAGGCTAACCGGTCTATAATTCCCCGGTTTCTCTCTCCCTCCTTTTTTAAAAAGTGGAGTTACATTAGCCACCCTCCAATCCTCAGGAACTAGTCCAGAATCTAACGAGTTTTGAAAAATTATCACTAATGCATCCACTATTTCTTGGGCTACTTCCTTAAGCACCCTGGGATGCAGACCATCTGGCCCTGGGGATTTATCTGCCTTCAATCCCTTCAATTTACCTAACACCACTTCCCTACTAACATGTATTTCGCTCAGTTCCTCCATCTCACTGGACCCTCTGTCCCCTACTACTTCTGGAAGATTATTTATGTCCTCCTTAGTGAAGACAGAACCAAAGTAAGTGAAGACAGAACCAAAGTAAAATCCTAGGGTTATATAGGTTGAAAGCCCATCTTATCCATGCTGACTCAGCAAGTTGCCTACCCAAGGAAGTGGGAATGAAAGGGTTAGAGGAGCATTTGATGGCTGTGGGCCTGTCCTCATTAGAATGAGGGGGGAATCTCATTGAAACCTGTGGAATATTGAAAGGCCAAGTCAGCGTGGATGTGGAGAGGATGTTTCCTATGGTTGGAGAGTCTGGAACCAGAGGATACAGCCTCAGAATAGATGGACATAATTTAGAACAGAGATGAGGAGGATTTTCTTTAGCCAGAGGGTGGTGAATCTGTGCAATTTGCTGCCACTGGTGGCTGTGGAGACCAACTCCTTGGGTATATTTAAATCAGCCATGATGGAATGGTGGAGGAGACTTGTTGAGCCAAATGGCCCAATTCTGCTCCCATGCCTTATAGTCTAATTATGGGACAGCACAGTAGCATAGTGGTTAGCACAACACTTTAGAGTAGAGGCAACCCAGATTGGATTCCGGCCACCGCATGTAAGGAGTTTATACATTCTCTCCGTGACTGTGTGGGTTTCCTACGGGTGCACTAGTTTCCTTCCCAGGTCCAAAGACACAGAGTCCATGAATGCCACAGAAATCAGCAACCACAATGGAGCTTCTCTTCTGCCAAATGAACACTGGGGGGCAGCACCAACCCAGCCTGGTAACCGCTCCAAACTGCCCCCCTCTCCCCCACCCAGCTCAACGCCTCTCCAGCCTGGTAACCACTCCAAGCTGTCCCCTCCCCCTCCCCCACAGCAGTTCAATGGCTCTCCAGCCTGGTAACTGCTCCAAACTGCCCCCCTCTCCTCCCCCACCCCCAGCTCAACGCGTCTCCAGCCTGGTAACCGCTCCAAGCTGCCCCCCTCTCCCTCCACCCCCCCCCCACCACCAGCTCAACGCCTCTTCAGCATGGTAACCGCTCCAAACTGCCCCCCTCTCCTACCCCCCCCCCCAGCTCAACGCCTCTCCAGCATGGTAACCGCTCCAAACTGCCCCCCTCTCCCTCCACCCCCCCCCGACCAGCTCAACACCTCTCCAGCCTGGTAACCACTGCAAACTGCCCCCCTCTCCTCCACCCCCCCCCCAGCTCAACGCCTCTCCAGCATGGTAACCGCTCCAAACTGCCCCCCTCTCCCTCCACCCCCCCCCGACCAGCTCAACACCTCTCCAGCCTGGTAACCACTGCAAACTGCCCCCCTCTCCTCCACCCCCCCCCCAGCTCAACGCCTCTCCAGCATGGTAACCGCTCCAAACTGCCCCCCTCTCCCTCCACCCCCCCCCGACCAGCTCAACACCTCTCCAGCCTGGTAACCACTGCAAACTGCCCCCCTCTCCTCCACCCCCCCCCAGCTCAACACCTCTCCAGCATGGTAACCGCTGCAAACTGCCCCCCCTCCTTCCCCCCCCCCCCAGCTCAACGCCTCTCCAGCCTGGTAACTGCTCCAAACTGGCGCCCCCCCCACAGCTCTAACGCCTCTCCAGCCTGGTAACCGCTTCAAACTGCCCCACTCCCCCCCCCCAGCTCTAACGCCTCTCTGCGAGCAGCTGTAAAACAGGTGACACCGCAGTCTGAGGCCTAGTCCTCACTATGACCAGGGCCAAGCAGCTGCTCGGCCGTCTGCCCCTGCCGTCTCCCAATAAATCAGTGAATCGGACTTGCAGCATTTCACATGAACAATGTCCAAAAGGGTCTTGTGATCACTGTACACCCCCTTCACTCACCAACTCCTCCAAAGCCTCTCTGATGCAAGCAGCATCACATTCTGCAGCAAGTCCAGCTCCTTCAGTGTCTCCACCAACCAGCAACTCACTGATGGGGCACACCTGCAGCACTAAGTTCTTAAAGTCCAGCAGGATCTTGCAGTTATAAAAAATACATTTAAGATGGACAGTAGTTGAAGATTTAACATTGTCACAGCTTCAACCAGCTAAAGCCTATTGCTGGCAAGGTGAGTGGTGTGGGGTTTATACTTTTGCTGAAGCAAGTGAGGGAAGGGGCTTTGAGGTTTTAATATTTTCCTGTCTTTTGTTCTTTGGGATTTTTTTCTGTTTTGTGGATGTCTGTGAAGAGAAAGAGTTTCAGGTTGTATACTGTATACATTCTCTGATATTAAACTGAAACTTTGAACCACTAGAGTCACACACTGCCCTTACTTAAATACTGTAGAGCAGTACAGCATGGATACAGGCCATTTGGTCCAAACAGTCCATGCTGAGCACATTGTCCACACAGATAGTCCCAATTTCTTGTGTTTGACCCGTGTTCCCTGGCACCAACCTCCGTGTATCTATCCAAGTGTTTCTTGGATGATACGACTGTACCTGCCTCGACCACATCCACTGGGAACTCATTCCACACACTCTGCATGAAGAGGTTGCTCTTAGAACCTTTTTAAATTTCTCTCTCTCCTCCCTTCTCACCCTAAACCTTTAACCCACATTTTTTGGCTCCCCTACCCTGGAGAAAAGTCTTTTACCATCCACTCTTTATGCCTCTCACAATTTTGAACATTTTGTTTTCTGTTCCATAGGGTCTCCTCTCATTCTCCAGTGCTCCAAAGAATAAAACCTAGCCTGGTTACTCTCTCCCCCTACTCAAGCCCTCTAGTCCTGGACATATCCCATAACGATTCTCTACATTCTTTCCAGTTGAAACGTGTCTTTGCAAGAACAAGGTGACCAAAACTATACACTGTCCTCCAAGTGTGGCAACACTAACAACTTATACATCTGTGATATAATATCTGTTGTTTCAAATTTTGTAAAATACTGGATGAAAATCTAAACAGTTCAAAGTGACACTTTAACTCTTTGTGAGCTCGCAGCATGTAAAGTGCCTGTACAAGTTAAACACTGTAGGTTTGTTAATGTCAAATTTTAGCTGAATTCTTTCCTGGCCTCAGGCACCAACACATGAGAACAAAAGACCAAAGAGTTCATCTATCTCTATGTGTCTCAAAGCTTATGAAACTCTGATCAAAACCATGCTGATTTAGTGGCATGAGAATAAACAATTGAAGAGTTTGTCTATCTCTGTGCCTTTCTCTAAACTTGTGGAGCCCCTATTTATTGGAAGACCTTTCCCTCAGTTAGTGGGACTTCAGCTAGACCAAGGAAATTGCAATCGGGTGGTTTCACAAGTTGGAATTCGGATTCTCCCAACAACAGCGATAATCAAGTGGTGACTAAGAATCGTGAGCCCTGAAATCTTTGTGGAAGTCTTTGCAACTTATTACATAGTATTTCGAGTGGTTTATTTGTGCTTTCTATTTTATGATAATATATTAGGCTTAGGTTACTTTGTTGTGCTTGTATGCTCATTATCACATCTCCTAGGCACTTGAATTGTTTTGGGTCTTATGGGTCTGATCAACCCAGTCCATTACAATATCCCAACTCCTACAATTACCTGACTAATGAAGGCCAGTGTGTGAGCCTTAGGACTCACTCCACCGGGTTCAGGAATAGATATCAAAGTTGCTGGTGAACGCAGCAGGCCAGGCAGCATCTCTAGGAAGAGGTACAGTCGACATTTCGGGCCGAGACCCTTCGTCAGGACTAACTGAAGGAAGAGTGAGTAAGAGATTTGAAAGTGGGAGGGGGAGGGGGAGATCCAAAATGATAGGAGAAGACAGGAGGGGGAGGGATGGAGCCAAGAGCTGGACAGGTGATTGGCAAAGGGGATATGAGAGGATCATGGGACAGGAGGTCTGGGGAGAAAGATGGGGGTGGGGGGGAACCAGAGGATGGGCAAGGGGTATTCAGAAGGACAGAGGGAGAGAAAGGAGAGTGAGAGAAAGAAAGGGTCTCGGCCTGAAACGTCGACTGCACCTCTTCCTAGAGATGCTGCCTGGCCTGCTGCGTTCACCAGCAACTTTGATGTGTGTTGTTTGAATTTCCAGCATCTGCAGAATTCCTGTTGTTTCAGGAATAGGTATTACTCCTTAACAATCAGGCTGACAAGTATGTACTTTGATAATAAATTTACTTTGATCTTTGAATTTGGGGCAGCACTAGACACAACTACTGCAAATACTGTGAGATGTTGTTGAAGAAACTGCACCAAGTGAATCCTCAATTTCTTCACTTACTGGCCTCAGTCCAGAATCAGTTTGAATTTTGAACTTTTTTCACTAACCTGTCCATCTGTGATGCAGCTTTCAACGAACTGTGACTTGTACTCCTAGATGGACAAGAGAAAATCTGCAGACCTGCAAATCCAGAACAACACACACACACAAAATGCTGAGGGAACTCAGCAGGTCAGGCAGCATCTATGGAAAGGAATAAATAGTAGACATTTTGGACCGAGACCCTTTATCAGGATTCTTTGTACTCCTAGGGCACATTTTGCTGGTGTCTAGTTTTGTCGTTCTGCTGAACATTGTGGGTATGTTATGCTGGAGTCAGAATGTGTGGCAACACTCAGGTTGTCCCCAGTCCATCTTTGGGCATATTGGCTGTTAACACCAATTACGCATTTAACGGTATGTTTCAATGTTCACGCGATGAATCTGAATCTGAAGTCCTTCTGTTCCACCACACTCCCTAGTGTCCTTCTATTCATTGCACAAATCATTGGAAATATATCAGTTTTCCCTCATCAACATCATCATTATGTGACATTTTATGTGATATAGGCCAGGGGTCCCCAACCTTTTTTGCACTGCGGACCGGTTTCATATTGACAATATTCTTGCGGACCGGCCCAGCCGACTGCGGGGGGGGGGGGGGTGGTGGGGGTGTGGGTAGGTTTGGCAACGGACAAGAGTTGCAGTCAAATACGTTGGGTTTACCCAAAAAAGACTACAATGACCATGAAGCCCTGCGCGGGGATCAGTGCGCATGTGTGACTTTCGCATGCGTGCACGTGCCGATTATTTTTCTACAAATCGTTTTTGGCGATTCTGTTGCCGGGGGGGTGGTTAATCACGACCAGAATATCGGTGATAAATGGCTAATACACTCAATTTCATTTCTAAAAGGGTTTATCTAACAAATTTAATATTAAACATACAGCACATATTTTCCTCGCATGAATATAGCGAAAAGTCAATTATCAGGGAGAACAGGGAAGTGTTGAACTTCCGGAAGTGGTAGAGGCAGGTTCAATATTATCACTTAAAGTTAAATTGGATAGTTATATGGACAGGAAAGGAATGGAGGGTTATAGGCCTAGTGCAGGTCGGTGGGACGAGGTGAGGGTAGTGTTCGGCACGGACTAGAAGGGTAGAGATGGCCTGCTTCCGTGCTATAATTGTTATATGGTTATACAAGTCAATAGCATCATAACATTTTAAGTAACGTTTGGATATTGAACACAGCACATATTTCCCCCTATGAACATATAAAATCATTGCAACACACCAATATCGCTGAATCAGTGGGAGCCCTGGGCTCAAGACGGTCCTAACGAGGGGTGATGGGATACAGTGATACTCGAACGGGGTTCCTTATGTCCAGTCTATTCCGCAATTTAGTTTTCGTTGCATTCATTGCAGAGATACGTTGGAAATGGAAGCAACGTTTTCAGTGCTTCCGTGGCTATCTCAGGATATTTAGCCTCGACTTTGATCCGGATTGCCGGCAGAGATGTTATGTCAAACAGACTTTTCAGCTCGCCATCATTTGCAAGCTCGAGAAGTTGATCTCCTTCCCGCGCTGACATGGACACGTAATGACCTCGCATGCGTAATGGCTCAACAGTGGGCGTGACAGGGAATGAGGAAAGGTGCAGCTGACTCATATCGTCAAATCTATATCGTTTCCTCGCGGCCCGGTAGCGCATGCTCTGTTGCCCGGTACCGGTCCGCGGCCCAGTATTTGGAGACCGCTGATATAGGCAATCCTGGTCCCTTGACCATAAGCGTTTTGGAAATCTTTTCTGCAGAACTGGTTGTTATTACCTTCTTCTGGGCATTGTCTTCAGAAAATGGGTGACCCCAACCATGATCAATATTCTTTGGAGATTGTCTGCCTGGTGTCAGTGATCGCATAACCAGGACTTGTGATATGCACCAGCTGCTCATTGACTTCCACCACCTGCTCCCACGGCTCCCATCCCTTACACCTCCTTTGGTAGAGAGGTATCTCAACCACGATACCCACGTTCATTGTCACGTTCTAAATCCTGGAACACTCTTCTCAGGCAGCATCGTGGAAGTAACATCAGCGTACAGGATACTCAGCGCTATCTTCTCAATGCCTTGGGTTTCCACCGGCTGCTCTGGTTTTCTCCCACAGTCTGAAGATATATGGGGTAGGAGGTTAGCAGAACAGAGGGAGCTGAGAATTCATCTAAAATGGTGGCAAATGTAGAGAGGGTTGTAAAGAAAGCTTTTGGCATATTAGCCTTCATAAATCAAAGTACTGAGTGCAGGAGATTGGATGTCATGTTGAAGTTGAATAAGATGTTGTTGAGGCCTAATTTGGAGTACTGTGTAGAGTTTTGGTTACCTACCTACAGTAAAGATATAAATATGATTGAACAAGTCTAGAGAAAATTTACAAGGATGTTGCCAGAATTGGAGGACCTGAGTTATATGGAAAGATTCAATAGGTTAGGATTTATTCTTTGAAATGTAGAAGATTGAGAGGAGATTTAATAGAGATATACAAAATTATGAAGGGTATAGACAGAAAAACTCGAAGTGGACTTTTTCCACTGAACTTCGGTGGGACTACAATCATTGCTTAAGGGTGAAAGGTGAAAAGTTTAAGGGGAACATGAGGGGAAACTTCTTCACGCAGAGTCAGGAGAGCGTGGCATAAGTTGCCAGCACAAGTGGTGCACACAAGCTCAATTTGAGTGTTTAAAAGAACTTTGGATAGGTACATGTGTGGTAGGGGTACTGAGGGCTACGGTCCAGGTACAAGTGCGAATAGGCAGTTTAAATAGGTCAGCATGGACTAGAAGGGTCAAAGGGCCTGTTTTGTGCTGTACATTTCTACGACCCTATTAATTGGTCATTGTAAATTGTCCTGTGATTAGCCCAGTATCTGGGCTGTGCGGCTCCTTGAGCCTGAAGTTCCTGTTCCACACTGTTATTTCTAAATAATAAATTAAAATTGTGACTAAGAACAACAAACAAGTGCCATCTCTTTCAGCAGCATTAACAACCCTAAATGTATAAATAACAAAAATATTCGGATTTCAAGAGATCAGAAGCAGCAACAAAATAACTCGAGTTAAATTAAAAATTCTCTTACCATAGCCGTCAGAGATTCTTTCCATGACGGGTACGAGATATCGGCCGCTGAAGTCATGCCCATGGCCAATAAGAGCCTCTCTTATAGCCTCGGCACCACACACCACCACCGCAGGGAAGCTGCTGAACCAGAAGGTGAACACGGGGCCATACTGTTCACTCAGCTGTGGTGATACAATGAATGTATATTGTTTTTTAACATGTTACACTCCATACGATGTTCGTCAATCAATTTAGCTGGAGGAGAGTTAAGACCCATAACAATTTTCCTTTCAGAGACCAAACGGCTTTAGGCACAGAACTCTATTTGTCAATAGGGAGCGGACGACGAGTTTGTAAAACTGGCCGGAGAAAAGTATGTTGGGAATGGTGAGGGTAGAGTGCCCTGGGACGGGTGTGGGACAGGTGGCAGAGAAGGAGTGCCAGGAGCAGGGGTTGGCGTGGGTGTAGACGCATCCTGCCTTGAGACCCCAGGCAAGGCGATCTGGTTCCAAACAATCGTTTTACTGATTATGATAGAATGTTTCTCTGGTGCTTCCCAATCCCTCCCCTCTTCCCAACCGCGACTCCTCTTTCCCACTCCCAGTCCACAATAAAGACCTATATCAGAACAAGGTTATCAGCGCTCACATATATCATGAAATTTCTTCTCTTTTTGCGGCAGCAATACAGTGCAATACGTAAAATCACTGCAGTACTGTGCAAAAGTCTTACGGACCCTAGCCATGCATATGTGTCTAAATATTAATGTTTCGATGTACATGTGTTGAATAAGTTCATATGAAATCTGACCAACGCATTACAAGGATGTGCTGGGGGCAGATCGCAACTGTCACCATGCTTCTGGTGCTAACATAGCACGCCCACAACTACTAACCCGTACGCCTTTGGAATGTGTGGGAGGGAAATGGAACACCCGGAGGAAACTCACACAGTCTCGGAGAGAATGAACAAATGGCTGGAGGAAATCAGTAGGTCAGGTAGTATCTGTGAAGGAAATGGACAGTCCACATGAAGGTTCTCAATTTGAAACATTCACTGTCCAGTTCCCTCCACAGACACTCTGTGACCCACTGAGATCCTCTGGATACAAGCATCTGCAAGCTCTTGTATCTCAAAGTGATGCAGAGCTACCCAATGAACTACTGGAACTATCAGAACTGATGACCAAAGTTCTGTGTCTCTCAGAGGAGACATTAACATCCTCAAAAATTGATATCTCCAGAAGGCAGCATCCGTCATTAAGGACCCACACAATACTGGACATACCCTCTTCTCATTCCTTCATCATGGGCGCTAGCCTTCCCACCCCTCAAAAGTTGATACCCTAGATGCTGGCATCCATCATGAAGGACTCTTGCCATCTGGGACACGCCCTCTTCTTATTCCTCCATTATGGGTACTAGCCTTCCCACCTTGGAGGACATCTTCAAAAGTCAATACCTCAAGAAGGCGGTGTCTATCATTAAAGACTCCCTTCTCATTACCACCATCAGGGATGAGGTACAGGAATCCACCATCAGATTTCTGTACTGTCCAAGAACATCATCTCACTATTCCTCTTTGCCACTATTTCTTTTTTTTGGCACTCAATCCCTCCGCTAGCCTGCAGGTCACTCTTGAGGAAGGTGTAGCACCTACTTATCCACCCCTGGCCCCCGCAATCAGGGTCACAGAAGCCATGGCAGCAGCTGGTGGAAGGTCTTCTAAGCCCGATCTGTGACCACTGTCACCAGGCAGACAACCAGACAATTTCTGAAGGGTATTGATAAAGACTTGGGGGAAGAGAAGAAATCACCCTTCTTGTAAAGACATTGCCCAGTAGAAGGCAATGGCGAACAGCTTCTGTAGAAAAATTTGCCAACAACAGTCAAGGTCGTGGAGAAGACCATGATCATCCACGTCCTACAACACAGCACAAAATGAATGAGTGAGTAATTTTTATTTCTTACACTGTACCGCTGCCACAACAAATTTCATGGCATATGTCAGTGATAATAAAATCTGGTACTGATGTTCAGTTCCAGAATTTATAGCCTGAACATCTGAAAACAAGTCTTCGCAGTCTGACTACTTGCCGGTGCACGCAGGGTGACAATGAGTATAAAAATCATAGAGCAATATAGTGCAGTATGGTGCCCACCCTGATGGTCTCAATTTCCTGCATTTGGCACAAGCTCCACCCCTCCATGTATCTACCCAACTGCTTCTCAAATTGTACCTGTTTCAACCACTTCCTCTGGCAGCTTGTTCCCTTCACTCACCACCCTCTGCTCCTTCAATTGAATGGTTAAAGCAATGGGCTAGAAATTCATTGGGGTTTCCAAAGTTCAAAGTACATTTTTCATCAAAGTATGTGTACATTATGCAACTTTGAGGTTCGTCTCCTTATATAAATATAAAGGCATCCATTAGTCTTGCAAGACCATGGATCTGTGCTTGGAAAGTCTTCACTCTCTCTCCAGGACGCAGGCCTGGGCAAGGTTGTATGGAAGACCGGCAGTTGCCCATGCTGCAAGTCTCCCCTCTCCACGCCACCGATGTAGTCCAAGGGAAGGGTATTAGCTTGGCACCAGTGTCGTCGCAGAGCACTGTGTGATTAAGTCCCTTGCTCAAAGACACAACACGTTCCCTCGGCTGGGTCTCGAACTCACGACCTTCAGGTCGCTAGTCGAACGCCTTAACCACTTGGCCACGTGCCCACACATGCAGCCATAAAACAAGAAGCCCAAAAGGACCCACTTTAAAAAATCCAACAAGCACATGCAGAGAGGGGTAAAGAAAATCAAATCGTGCGAACAACAAAAACAAGCAAACAGCACTCACTCAGAACTAAAGTGAGTCCATAAACATGAAACCCGGAGCAGGCCCACAGCCTCAGTTCAGCACATAGTGTAGTAAAGGTCTCAGAGCCTGCAGGCAGGAAGCCCAGAGCCGGCCCACAGCCTCAATCTCAGTGCAGCAGAGAGTGGAGCAAACGTTGCGGAACTGCGAGCTGAACCGGCCCGACTCTTGCCTTCGGTCCCAACACCCTGTCTTTTCAATCCATCTGGCCTGGCATTTAAATCATCCAAACATCAAGCGTTCTTCGCACAAGGACCCAGGCCCTAACACAGCGATACGGTCTGAGTCTGGACATCACCGCCATGTTTCAGGCCGAACCTGACCTTTCCTGACTCTGACTTTTCTCTCTGCTCCGCTTGGTCCGACTCAGTCTCCCACTCCGTCTCAAACATGCCTCAGTCTCGCTCTGACCACTTCTGCTCGAATGCCCTCGACCTCACTCGCACCCGCACACCTCAACCCTCTAGAGTGAAGAACAAACCAGTGTATGGACGATTTAAACATCCAAATGGGTTCAGAAGGCAGCGTGTTCAGACCAGAGATGTGGCTCGGGCTGAATGTGCACACTGCTCTGTTATGTTTACTCGGCTCTGCGCTGAGCTGAGGCTGAGGCTGAGGCCTGCTCCAGGCTTCATGTCTTCACTCTGAATGCTAATTGCTGACTTTTATTATTTGCATGATTTGTGGTTTTTTTTACCTCTCTGCATATTGGGTGTTGGACCATCTTTTTTAATAGGTACTTTTGGGATATCTTTGTTTTGTGACTGTCTGTTACAGATGAATCTCAAGGTCGTATAATGTATACATACTTTGATAATAATTATACTTTGAACTTTTTTGGGGATAATTTTCCTTTGGACAGCACGCTATTTGGTGTAACACTGTTATAGCATCAGCGACCTGAGTTCTGTTCCCGTGCTGTCCGGTACGTCAAACTTACCTTTACTCAGACCATTTCACCAAGTAATCCAGACATCAGACCATTGTTTATTGTAAAAAAGTAAATTTTACTCTCTTCAGCATGAGTTATACAGTAACAGCACATTGAAATGTTAACCAAGATGCCCTTCTAAGCTATAAACATAAGAAAGTCTGCAAATGTTGGAAACCCAGAGCAACATGCACTAAAGGAGGAGAAGATGGCGACGCAACGGCAGTGCACGCGGCCTCTCTGGTGATGAATATCTGTTATCTGTCAAGTAGGGGACCGTGCACAATTCTGATTTGATGGAGACGGATGTGAGAGTATGGAGGAACATGTGGAAAACTTCTGAAATGTCCACTTCGCTGCCGCTGCTACTGTGTGGTAACCAAAATCTCCGGAGCAGAAGGCCCCGAATCCTTGGCTTTGCTTGTTTCAGCGGCTGGAACGAGGTCGCAGGCGCTCAGCAGAAGATGGCGCTCAGGAGGCTGTATCGGAGGGGCTGGTTGGAGGCTAAATTTTCGGACGGAAGGACTCAGTGTCGGCTGCCTCCAAGGCATCGGCAAGATGTCGGTGCCTGGAGGTTTATGGCAGGGAGTTTCTCCCTTTTGCCGCCTACTATCGGGGACTTGGGAGTCAATCAACTCAGGAACTTTGAGACTTTTTTTTACCGTGCCCATGGTTTGTTCTTCATCAAATTATGGTACAGGTTTCCCCCGCCATCCAAAGGTAGAGCGTTCCTATGAAACAGTTCGTAAGCCAGAATGTCGTAAAGTGAAGAAGCAATTACCATTAACTTATATGGAAAAAATTTTTGAGCAGACCCAAAAATAATCTACCAAATCATGCCAAATAACACATAAAACCTAAAATAACAGTAACATATAGTAAAAACAGGAATGATACAATGAATACACAGCCTATATAAAGTAGAAATACTTTTCCACAATCATTGCCGCACTGTTCTCCGTAGCGAAAATCTCACGCAAGCGCTCTCGGCAGAAACACGGTACAAGCACCATTGGCAAAAGCACTCTCTCCAGTAACCTTTAAGCTATGAAGCTGCCAAATCATACCAAATAACACCTAAAAATACATAACCTATATAAAGTAGAAATAATGTATGTACAATGTAATATCACTTACGGGAATCAGGAAGACATCGAGCACACAGATGATGGTGTGTTAGGCTGAGTCGTCGGAGGTTGGGGTGTTGCAGTCCCCCCACCCTCCGGGCAGCGAACTGATGCCGATCCGCGAAGAATGCAGGGATACGGCGGTGGCCGGAATGCACCCAGCACATCTTTAAGAAAAAAGCCGAAACAAACAAGCTAATTAATTAGGTGCCGCCTGGCACGTAAATGTTGGCCCAGATCAGAGGCGACGCAATTGGCAATCACCTCTGATCTGGGCCGACATTTACATGCCGGGCAGTACCTAATTAATTAGCTTGTTTATTTTGGCTTTTTTTCTTCAAGGTGCGCTGGGTGCTTCCCGGCTACTGCTGCATTCTCCGCAGCAATGTATCAGTCTGCGGCCCGGGGGTTGGGATGGTGGGACACTGGGGTGTCATGTCATTGTCGTCTGTGTCCATCAGGGCAGGCGGGTCATCTTCTACTATGTCTGACTGCCTCGATGTCAAAGGTCAAGGTTCGTCGTCTGCTGTGGCTGATGTGGAAGGCTTGAAAAACGACAGTATGCTTGACTGCTTAGCCTCGCGCATTTTTCTATCATACAGTTCTTTGTAAGCACTCAAACCATCCTGCAAATATGCCCTAAACCAACGTACCCTTTCAAAATTAAAGTCGTACTTTATCATTGCAGCGAAAATCTCACGCAGTTGCTTCATGTTCAGGTTTTGGACGACTTCACTTTCGGTCCATTCGCTACTGTATTCGGTTTTGATTGTTATTCTTTCCTCTTCCAAATGTATCAGCTCTTCATCTATCAGTTCTTGGTCATGAGATACCAAAACCTCTTCAACATCATCTTCATCAACTTCCACAAGCCAAACTCACTTTGTCCTTGCTTCGTTCACCATGATCAAAATGCTTAATTATGTCTAGTTTTATGCTAAGTGTAACACCCTTACGAGCTCTTTCAGGCTTTTCCGATACCTTAGAACTCATCTTGGTAACGGCTGCTCACAGGCACGTGTTTAAGCAATGCCGGCAAGAATGCCGTTCCGAATCCAGGGGGGGAGCAGCTGCTCGGAGCACGCGCTGCCTTTTATCACGCGCTGACCTTTTTCGCGCGCTGCTTTTTCCATGTGCTGCTTTTTTTCGTAACAGTGAAAACACCTTCTGTTAGCGAAAACAGGTAACTAATGTAGGTCTTTCATAACAGCGAGGTTTCGTAAAGCGAACGTTCGAAAAGCGGGGACACCTGTATTGCTTTGCACTGCTGTAACTATATGTTATAATTATGTGGTTCTGTCAGTGTTAGTCTTTGGTTTGTCCTGTTTTCTGTGATATCACTCTGGAGAAACATTGTATCATTTTTAATGCATGTATGCATTTCTAAATGACAATAAAAGAGGACTGAATGTCTCATAATCTAAAAAAGAATGATGGAGGAACTCAACAGGTCAGGCAATATTTATGTCCTGGGTCGAAACATCAACTCTTTCTTTCGTTCCACAGATGCTGCCTGACTTGCTGAGTTCCACCAGCATTTTGTGTGTGTTGCTCTTCTAAGCCAGTCTCATCAGTGGCACAGTAGTGTAGCAGTTAGCACGCAACTATTACAATGCCAGCGGCCCAGGTTCAATTCTCATTTGTATCTTCTCCCCATAATCGTGTGGGTTTTGTCCCATATTCCAAAGAATATGTGGGTTGAGTTAATTAGCCACGGGAGTGTAATTGGATAGTGCAGGTTCACTGGGCTGGGAGAGCATGTTGCTGTGCTGTATCTCAAAACAAATAATATTCTTTTCTCACTGCCCCCATCAGGCAGAGGTATAGGTGCGAGTTCTAAGCCCCCACCAGCTTCAGGAACAGTTACTACCCCTTAATCATCAGGCTCTTGAATCAAAGGGGATAACTACACTCACTTGCCCCATCATTGAGATGTTCCCACAACCAATGATCTCACTCTAAGGACTCTTTATCTCATTGTCTCATGTTCTCGTTATTTATTGCCATTTATTTATATTTGCACAGTTTGTTGTCTGATCCTGTTATAGTTACAATCCCAGAGGCTTGCTGAGTATGCCTGCATGAAAATGAATCTCAGGGTTGTACAATATATGCAGACATATATGCACTTTGATAATAAATTTACTTTGAACTTTAAAGTCTCCTGCACCTCAGAATCAGGTTTATTCTGACTGACACATGCTGTGAAATTTGTCGTTTAGCGGCTGCAGTCCAGTGCATTAAAATTTCTATAAATTACAGAAAACCATAAGTATATTATATATTATTATATAATATCAATTATATATAAATATTATATGTAATGTTGAACCAATAGGTTGGCACAGTAGCAAGTGGTCAGCACAACGCTCTACAGGACAGGTGACCCGGGTTCAATTCCCGCCACCGCCTGTAAGGAGTTTGTACATTCTCCCCGTCACCGCGTGGGTTTCCTCCAAGTGATTAGGATTAGGCTCGGATTAAATTCCTCCGGGTGTTCCGGTTTCCTCCCACCGTCCAGACCTGCTGGTTGGTAGGTTAATTGGTCATTGTAAATTGTGCCTTCGGGTTGTCGGAAGATTGCTGGGCAGGTGGCCCCAGGGGCTATATGGGCTTATTCCACGCTGCAACTTAATCAATCAATCATTAAATAATACATATATGGTAGCGTGGGGTGGGAGGGCTTGGTCGACAGCCCACCCCAGGCTTTCCTAGTGGCCAACACTATTTACTGTTCTTGTTTCAAAATGCTTTCGTGGCATTACAGTAGGGGGTCGCACTGACTGTAACCGGGGTGTGAAATAATGACCTCCCCCGTCTGTATATGACTGAGGGGGGGTTTCTGCCCGGGTCACAGCGCCCGGTAGGTGTTTTTTCGTGCTTGTCTCAATAAAAACGGCTGTTGAGTTAAAGGAGCTTTTCTCGTCTGTCATCATAGAACGAATGCTCGCCAACATTACACTAAAATATCTAAATAAATAAATCAATAGTGCAGAAAGACAGCTAATAATGAGGAACTGTTCGGAAATCTGATGGCAGAGGGAAAGAAACTTCCTTTCGGATGTCTTTCCGGACCTACTGGCAGTCTTCTTCTTACCGTGTCCACGGACAGTGTATACATGGCCCAGCCAGAACTGGACACATTTTTACGCCTTGTCGTTGAATTCGGCAAGATCTGCAACAGTACAGGATTCCTCTGGCGATGGGCATTGCAGGAGATGTTGCATGGTTTGTGGCTCAGTTCCACATTCACAAGTTGTCAGGCTGGTTGCATATCCCCATTTGCTCAGTGACACCTTTGAACGACCTACACCAGTCCTAAATCTGCTGAGGCACTTCCAGGTTGCCCAGTTGCAACTAGCTCCTGGGGGAAGGCTTTCACCCGGTGGAATTTCCATCGTTGTGGGTTGTTTGAGACTGGCGAGCCGGTCTTTCCACAAGGTGATGCGGGCTTCAGACGGGGTTGATTGTAATGGAACAACACTGTTCACGAGCTCTTCCTTGACTTCAGGCGGCTGGGTGTAGATGTATGACCATGTAGAGGGTGCCTCCCATCTGGTGTTTGACAGAGTCATCCTTCTTTCTGGCTACCATTCTTCTTATATCAGGGGGAGTGATACCTGTCAGGGTATATGGGCTGTTGGTGTTTGTTGGTTTCAAACAACCTGTGATAAGTCGGCAGCTTGCATTCAGAATGGCATCCATCTTCTTAGCATGAACAGATCCTTCCCATGCAGGGCAGGTGTATTCGGCAGTGGAATAGCAAAGAGCAAGTTCGACATGTTTTCGAGCTTGCTCCACATTTTGTGTTAGCGAGCTTATTCAGGATGTTGTTTCGTGCGCTCACTTTTGCCTTTGTCTTATTGATGTGGTTCTTGAAAGTGAGGCACCTGTCAACGATGACTCCTAAGTAGACAGGGTGCTCGCAATGCGTCACTGTTGCTCCACACCGGGTCACTTTAGACTGTCGTTTGGCTTCACGGTTCCTGAGGTGGAATGCTCAAACTTGCATCTTTGATGGGTTTGCGCGGAGGTGGTTTTCTTTATAGTCGGATGTTAGTCCCTCCAGGGCCTCAGAAAGCGTTTTCTCCACGGCGTTAAAACCAGTGCTTTGGGCAGTGATGCATAAGTCATCAGCATATATAAAACGGCGTGTGACAGCATCTATAGGTTGACCATTCGTGTAGATGTTGCTCAGCAGCGGTGAAAGCACACTTCCCTGAGGAAGACCATTTTTCTGAACACGCCACCTGCTGCGCTTCCATATAACCATATAACAATTACCCACCTAGTTCAACGTAGAACCGGCGATTCTGAAGCATGCTTTCTCACAGCTCTGTTAAGTGAATATCTTCTCTCATCTCTAGGATCTTGCAGAGGAGACGTCTATGGTTCACTGTATGGTAAGCTGCTGACATGTCTACAGAAACAATCTGTTACCATCCCTTGCTCAAAACCATCTTCGATAGATTGTGTGAGGTTGAGCAGTTGGCTTGTTGTTGATCTGCCGGGGCGGAAACCAGCTTGCCCTGGAATGACCTTCTCATCTACAGTTGGTGCTATCCTATTGTGTATCAGGCGTTCAAACCGCTTATTGGTGTGGCAAAGCAGTGAGACAGGCCGAAAACTCTTAGGATCTGAAGGATCTTTTCCGGGCTTTAATGGTGCTATTACATGTGACTTCTGCCAAATATTAGGTAGCTTGTATGTTGCCAGACAGCGGTTGAACAATTGTAGGAGCCATTTCTTTGCTTGCTGTCCAAAATGCTTTATCTGCTCCGATTACTGGCAGTAATGAGAACAGGAATCCTGCCTGTAAACTGTCCCCGGCAGTTTTGAACGTGGTGATTGCAGAATCACAATCAGGTGTATCATCGTGGCCATAAGTGCCGAGAAATTTGTTGGTTTGCGGAAGCAGTGCAGTGCAAAATTACTGTTACAAAATATTAATAAATGGTTCCAAAAGAGGTCACAAACAAAGAATCTGCAGATGCTGGAAAAACGAGCAACACACACAAAATGCTGGAGTACAGTCGACTGTACTCTTCCATAGATGCTGCCTGGACTGCTGAGTTCCTCCAACATTTTGTGCGTGTTGATAATAGCGACGTCTTAGTGATTTGATACAGTGATTTAAGTTTTTTAAAAATCAGCCCTCACGCAACTGCTTCGGCGGCTTTCTCAAAGAAAGCTGCCCGCGGGGAGGAAGTTTTTTTTAAGAAACAAATTCTCTCTGTGTGTAATTTAAATATACAGACATTGTCCCTACCTTGATGAGGGATTTGTGGGGTGCTTTCAAATCCAGTTGGAATAGGTTGCCGATGATCGGGAGGGCAGGGGGACCCGGGGGAAGCCTGCCTTTCTGCCGCTGGTTGTTCTGAAAGAATCTCGCCAGAAGCAGGACGCTCAGTAAAACAACCAACAAAGTTGTCAGCGGTTCACCAAAACTCATGGTGACAGAGTACGCAGATTCTGAAAAAGAAGCAAGAGAGGCTGTATCTCAAAATTCACAGTTGTACCACGTTCACCAGATTCAAACAGTAAACTACCCTTAAATTAAGGGCAGTTAAAGTCCCGATTGAAGTTCACACTGCCATCCGCACTGACAACTTTTATACATTTGAGTAAGTCTCATTATGGACCGCCCTTCGGAGTTCTGACGCGGCCTCATGTCAGTGGGCGTGAGTAATGTTCTCAACAAATAAAACTATCGAGAATTGAAATGATTTTCAAAAGGCTGACAATTCCGAATCACCTTCATTGTCAGGTAAAAGCTCGGTAAACCAGACCGCAAGCTGCTGAGAATTCCTCCGGCCATCGTTGGAATGTATTCATTCTATGCATTCCGTCTGACTTAAATTCCATTGTAAAGTTGAAAGTTCAAATTAATGTTATCACCAGAATATGAGGCATGTTTTGCACGTTCACCAGCAGCTGCAGTGGAGAGACAGGCTTCGATTGACATCAATGTATCTGGGGTTGAGAGGGTGAACATCTTTAAATCCCTCAGCATGCGCCCGTCGTGCATGCAGCCCTGTTACAGCCGTTCCGATAGGATTCTTACTTTTTAACTTAGGTTACTTTTTGTATTTTTTTTTCACGGTAACACGTCGAAGTTGCACCCTCTCTAACATGCTGGTAGAGAGAGTTTTAGTTGGGTTTTTAGCGCTGGAAATAGTTACATCCAGACATGCGGGTCAGAAGCATGGTCGCATTGTTCATTCCAGGGACCAGCTGCTTGTGCTAATGCCGGCCGGTTTAGCGAACAGAGCGGCGGACACCCCTGCTGAAATCTGGAGGAAAACACACAGAGGATGCAGAGGGGGATCACAAAGTCGAGGAAAGAGGACCGGGTCGAGACAACAGAGACTTATGGAGAAGAGGAGTTCGGTGGGTAATAAGAGTTCACGGCGCTAGCCAGGCATCAGGGAACATTTGGGGAGTGCAGTGTTATGTGTTTCACTGGAACGGGGCTGCGCGAGGACATACCCGATCAAAACTTCTCCATGGACGGCTTCCAGACCGTTCGGGCTGACCGGAAGTGCACTGAGAGTGGTAAGCGTAAAGGAGTTGGGTGCTTACTGTTCTGGTTAACAACAGATGGTGCAATCCAGGTCATATTACGATCGAGGAACGTGTGTGTAGACCGAATATTGAACATTTTACTGTTGGACTTCGGCCACATTCCACCGAGATACAACACTGGGCGGCTCGGGAGGTTGTGCCTGCCTGTGGCCATCGAATTTGCAGCTCCTCCAGTGGAGGGTCAGACACCCTGAGCCAATAGACTGGTCCTGGACTTTTTTCCATCTGGCAGAGTTTGCATTTTGTTGTTTGATTGTTTGTGGTTTTTGTATTGCTATATTTATGCTCTATTCTTGGTTGGTGTGGCTGTAATGAAACCCAATTTCCCTCGGGATCAATAAAGTATATCTATCTATCTATCTATACACATCACTGAGGATCTCAAGTGGTCTGTACATACCGGCTGTGTGGTGAAAAAGACACAACAGTGCCTCTTTCACCTCAGACGGTTGAAGAAGTTTGGTGTGGGCCCCCGAATCCTAAGAACTTTCTACAGGGACACAATCGAGAGCATCCTGACTGGCTGCATCACTGCCTGGTATGGGAACTGTACCTCCTTTCATCGCAGGACTCTGCAGAGAGTGGTGCAGACAGCCCACTGCATCTGTAGTTGTGAACTTCCCACCATTCAGGACATTTACAAAGACAGGTGTGTAAAAAGGGCCTGAAGGTACCACAAACTGTTCCAGCTGCTTCCATCCGGGAAGCGGTACTGCAGCATAACAGCCAGGACCAACAGGCTCCAGGACAGCTTCTACCACCAGGCCATCAGACTGATGATGATGCAATTGTGTCATATTATCATATTGGCTGTCCTGTTGTACATTCTATTTATTATAAATTACTATAAATTGCACATCGCACGTTTAGACGGAGACATAATGTAAAGATTTTTACCCCTCATGTGTATGAAGGATGTGAGTAATAAAGTCAATTCAATTCAATTCCTGGGTCCCTCCACCCTCTGATTGCCGTCAAGATTGTTTAATGTCATTTCCAGAACATGTGTAAAGGCAAACGAAATGATCATTACTCTGGCTCTGATGCACTACAACAAAAACCACAATAAGATCGAGAACACAGCCCAGTCCATCACAGGTAAAGCCCTCCCCACCATTGAACACATCTACATGAAACATTGCTGCAGGCAAGCAGCATCCATCATCGGGGACAACACCACCCTCCCCGGGACATGCTCTCCTCTCGCTGCTGCTATCAGGAAGAAGGTACTGGAGCCAGCAGATTCAGGAACAGTTACTACCCCTCAAGCATCAGGCTCTTCAACTTCACTCAAAGCAACACACAAAATGCTGGAGGAACTCAGCAGGTCAGGCAGCATCTCTAGGAAGAAGTACAGTCGACGTTTCGTGTCGAGACCCTTCGTCAGGACTAACGGGAAAAAGAAATAGTAAGAGATTTGAAAGTGGGAGGGGGAGGGGAGGGGAAGACCCGAAATGAAAGGAGAAGACAGGTGGGGGGGGGGGAGATAAAGCTAAGAGCTGGGAAGTTGATTGGCAAAAGGTATACAAGGCTGGAGAAGGGTGAGTATCATGGGACGGGAGGCCGTGGAAGAAAGAAAGGGGGAGGGCAGCACCAGAGGAAGATGGAGAACAGACAAGGAGTTATTGTGAGAGGGAAAGAGAGAATAGATAGACAGATAAATAAATAAATAAATAAATAAATAAGGGATGGGGTAAGAAGGGGAGGAGGGGCATTAACAGAAGTTAGAAAAATCAGTGTTCATGCCATCAGGTTGGAGGCTACCCAGATGGAATATAGGGTGTTGTTCCTCCAACCTGAGTGTGGCTTCATCTCGACATTAGAGGAGGCCATGGATTGACATATCAGAATGGGAATGGGATGTGGTATTAAAATGTGTGGCCACTGGGAGATCCTGCTTCCTCTGGCAGACAGAGCAGAGGTGTTCAGTGAAGTGGTCTCCCAAACTGCGTCGGGTCTCGCCAATATATAAAAGATCACATCGGGAGCACTGGACACAGTATATCACACCCGCAGACTCACAGGTGAAGTGTCTCGTGTATGTATAAACAGTTGACATTTCGGGCCAAGACCCTTCATCAGGACTGGAAAGAAAAATGATAAATCAGAGTATGGAGGTGGGGGGAAGTCAGTATATACGAGTGAGGAGTAGCCTCAAAATATGAGTGTGGGAAAGCTGGTGGAGTTTTGGATTGTTCAAAGTACATTTATTATCAAAGTATGTATATTATATACAACCTTGAGATTCGTCTCTTTACAGGCAGCCACGAAACAACTGAACCTGAAAGGACCCATCTAAAAAATGCTGTCAAACAGCTAATGTGCAGAAAAAAACAAATGGTGCAAACAATAAAAGGAAGCAAATAAAATTCAGAACTGAAGTTTGTGGAAGTGAGTCCGCAGCCACAAAGCCAGTCATCACTGCAGCCGATACAGGAGCCTGCCTCGAAGACATACCCGTTGGGCCTGAAGGTAAGAAGCTCCTTTGTGATGTGTCCACCGGGCAACCTCGGCCCATTGTCCCGACCGCTTGGAGGTGCCGCGTTTTTGACACCTTGCACGGTTTAGCCCACCCTTCCATTTGGGCGACCATCCGGCTGATCGCAGACAGGTTTG
Organism: Mobula birostris; assembly: GCF_030028105.1. NCBI lineage: Eukaryota > Metazoa > Chordata > Chondrichthyes > Myliobatiformes > Myliobatidae > Mobula > Mobula birostris. The sequence continues at coordinate 110,212,175 of NC_092381.1, read as the reverse complement.
TGTGGCACGGCCTACGCAAGGAGGTCGGGCACTGGGCCAGGACATGCATGCACTGTCAAACCTCCAAAATCCAGAGGCACATGAGGGCCCCACTACAACCCTTCCAGCCGACACGTAGGAGGTTTGAACATGTCCAATTGGACATCGTCGGCCCACTGCCGGTTTCGAGAGGAGCGAGATACCTGTTCACCATGGTGGACAGGTTCACGAGGTGGCCGGAAACTGTCCTACTCGCTGACACGTCCACGGAGACATGCGCCAGAGCCCTGATTACCACCTGGGTGGCACGGTTCAGACTCCCGGCCCACGTCACCTCAGACAGGGGTGTGCAGCTCACAACGGCTTTGTGGTCTGCACCGGCACCACTCCTCGGAACCCAGCTCCACCGAACGACTGCTTACCACCCGCAGACTAACAGCCTGGTGGAACGCTTCCACAGGCACTTGAAGTCGGCCCTGATGGCACGCCTCCGAGGGCCAGACTGGGTGGTCGAACTCCCCTGGGTGCTGCTTGGTATCCTCACAGCACCCAAGGAGGACCTGGCCGCATCATCAGCTGAACTGGTTTACGGTGCCCTGCTCACAGTTCCCGGTGAGTTTGTGCCAGCACCCTGTGGCCCAGAAGACACACCTGCGGGGGTCCTAACTAAACTCTGGGAGCGGCTTGGAACACTTGCTCCAGTCCCGAGCTATATGTTATAATTATGCGGTTTTTGTCAGTTTTAGTCTTGGTCTGTCTTGTGTTTCTGTGATATCATACTGGAGGAACATTGCATCATTTTTTAATGCATACATTTCTAAATGACAATAAACGAGGACTGAGTGTCCCCGTAATCTAATCTAACTGTGACTTCAGCGATTTGTACCACTCTGAGTTAAACCCATCAGGACCTGGAGACTTTCCGGCCTTTAATCTTAAGATGGCCATGTTCAGTTCTTTGGCAGTTACTGGTTCTAATAGGCATTCATTTTGTAAATCTGTGAACTTGGGTAGTTCTAAAGAAATCAGAAAAGTGTCTATATGGGACTCATTAGAGGCCCGGGGTTGAGAGTACAGTTCTCAATAATATGTTTCAAAACTCTGTTGAATTTTCCCGATTGTACTCTCAACAAGCTTTATTTTTGGATTCTTTATTTTATGAAATGTATTGTCTGCTTGTTGTTTACATAACTTATATGCTAATAATCTAGTTGATTTACCTCCTACTTCATAATTCTTTTGTCTCAGGTAAAGAAAATTTCTTTGAGTTTCCAATGTGTAAATATCATCAATTTCACTTTGCAATTTCTTAATTTCCTGTTTTAAATTAGAATTAATTTTGTTGCTATCTACAACTTGAAGTTGTTTTAATTTTCCTTGAAGGTCTGCTAATTTTTGTGCTTTAAATTTTTTCATGTGAGTAGTAATGGAAATAATTTTTCCTCTCTGTACAGCTTTCTCCCGTGTCATTAAGGTCTAGGTATTCTTTGACTTCTCCCCTTAATCTCTCCATTACTTTCAAGTTATTGAGTATATGTGAATTTAACCTCCATAGTGTTTTCCTCATTTTCCCTTGTAGGCAACTTCATGAGTCAGTGCAGATAGTTTTGAGCTTCCATTCTATATAACTCTTGGATGCTATGGATAATCGAATAACCCCAGGATCTAGAATGAGGAAATCAGCTCCAATTCATTCAGTGAAGTTGGATCACTTTACAAACAGAACTGTCACCACACTAAACCCTTGATACAATCTCCATTCCCACCACTCAACGAGCTGATCTATCTGGCTTCTGTACGCCTCCTTGTCACCATCTGAAATTCTGACAACGATCGTTGTGTTGTCAGGAAATTTATCGATGGATCTGTTCAGAATGGAGCAGTCGGCCAAGCACGCATCCTTGAAGGGCCCCAGTGTTGATTGTCGGTGAGGTGGAGATATTATTTCCAGTCTGCTGATGAAGTTCAGGATACAGTTGCAGAGGGAGGTACAGAGGCCCAGGGTTTGGTGCTTTTTGATCAGACCTGTAGGAATGATTGTGTTAGATGCATGGCTGTAGTCAATGTACAGCAGCCTAACATAAATATTGGTATTGTCCTGGTGATCCAAGACCCCCTACAGATGACTTGGACAGAGTCCTGCTGTTGTGCAATTAAAACACTGTTAATGTGGACCCATATCCAAATCAAGATGAGAATCAGTCTATTATCTCAGATATATGCTGTGAAATTTGTTGTTTTGTGGCTGCAGTCTAGAGCAATACATAAAAATTTACTTTGTTACAATAAGGATTAAATAAGAATTTAAAAAATAATGCAAAAAATGGCACTACCAAAGATGTGCGACAGCTTACTGGTAAATCATAAGGCAAAAGTTTCAACTAAAAATATTACTTATAATAACTTTTCTGAAGCAAGTTGTGGTGAATTATCAGCACAGACAGTGAGGAAGCAGGCGGAGGCGAGGCTGGTTCGGCGGTTGACCCGTGCTGGGGCATTGTGAGGCACAACGTCTTTGAACCACAGGCGGAAGCAGAGTTTGTATCACTGTGAGCGATTTCGGAAGCAGTTGATGTGCAAGAGTTTTGATGCCTGTCCACCCAACCCAGTACAAGGTTGGATTGCACCAAGAGCAGAGCTGATTTGCAGAGATCGAGTATGTCTTCAGGCTGGGCGGCCCAGGCATATTAGTGTGCTTGAATTCCAGTCCTGGAACGTGGTGCTTGGACAATTTAAACATCGGCTCAGATAGACTGGAAGCTGGAGGGTTGGGTTCATTTTTCTCTCTCTGCAGCATCGAGGCTGTGAACTGATACAGTGACAGTGCACTTCTGCCCTGCTGGTGTGATGAACTGGGGATCAAGGCTTGACTTGGGCACACTCTAGCTGCTCTGCGAGTGGATCTGGGACTCAGTCTGGTTTGGGATGCTGTTGGCATGCTTCTACTGTTTGCATCATGTGTGTGTTTTTTTCTGAATTTCTCTGCGCGATGTTTTTTGATCTTTTTTTTATTGGGTTCTTTCGGTTTCTTCCTTTGTGGCTGCCTGTAAGCAGACTAATTTCAAGTTGTATAACTTATACATTCTTTCATAATAAATGTGCTTTGAATATTTGAAAAAGAAAGTAAAATAATGAGGTAATGTTCATAGCTTCGTGGGCCGTACAGAAATCTGGTGGTAGAGGGGAAGAAGATGTTCATAAAATGGTGAATGTGTGTCTTCAGACTCCTGTCCTCCCTGCTGATTGTAACATTGAGGGAGAGAGCATGTCCTGGATGGTTCGGGTACTTAATGAACGATGCGACTTCTTGTGGCATCGCCTATTTAAGATGTCCTCAATGGTGGGGAGGTTCCAATGAGATCTCCCTTCATTTCTGATAAATTTCAGGGAGATCAGACCCAGAGCCATCAAACACCACTCATACATTAACTCTATCATATCTGGTTCCTCAGATAGGCAACTTGCTGAGTCAGAATGGACAATTGGGCTTCTAATCTGTATAACTCCAGGTTGCTATGGATAATTGAATAATTCCAGGATCTAGGATGAAGAAACCAGCTCCAATTCATTCAGTGGAGTTGGATCATTTTGCAAAACAAAACTGTCACTGCACTAAACCTCTGATACAATCTCCATTTCCATTAACGACTCTAACAGGATCAGAATTGGGTTTAATGTCTCAGAAGAAGGTTGTGAATTTGTTGTTTTGTGACAGCAGTACAGAGCAGGAGTCACAGTGCAGACAGTTATTAAACTGGCTTTGAATATGTTGATGACATTTCCTCCAGTTATCCAGAAGACAGATTAAACATTCTATCAAACTGGCATCTACTCGATAAGGCAACGTTATCAAATCAGAAACTCTCCTACTATAGGTAATATCTTCTCCAGGTCCATTCCATCTAGGCCTTTCATTACATGGTAGATTTCCTTTAGATCATAAGATATAGTAATAGAATCAGGCCATTCAGCCCATCGAGTCTGCTCTTCCACTCCATCATGGCTGATTTATTTTACTTCTCAACTCCATTCTTTCGCTGTCTCACCATAACCTTTGACGTCCTTACTAATCAAGAACATATCACCCTCTGCTTTAAGTATTCCCAATGACTTGCCCTCCTCAGGTGTGTGTGGCGATGAATTCCACAGATTCACCTCACTCCAGCTGAAGAAGAATGCCTCCTCATTTCTGTTCTAAAGGGACATCCTTGTGTTCAGAGTCAACCCTGTGCTGCCTTGCCTCTTCCAACCACACATCCTGGAGCTCCCAATTGGTTTGGGCAGAGATCTCCCTTTCGGTCTTCCGGTTTGGTCGCCAGCCACTGGACCATGGTTTTCGGTCAGGCGCCAGATGCTTGGAGACATTTGGTGGGGGGCGGTCGGCCAGGGACCATGGTCGAGTGGTCGGCGACTTGGGCCAACTCCCCCACTGGACTTAGTTTGGTGAGGAGGGTGTGAGGACACCCAGCAGGACTGAGAAAAACAAGACCTGACAAAGGGCGGATGAGCTCCTTGTGAGCCAACGGCCATCTTCCGTGGAAGAGATTAAAGCCTCACCACGTATCTACGAATCGTATGCTATGCAGCTAATTAGAAGAGATATGATGAACTTGGATGCTGCATCGTGTGCCTGGACCTGCCCAAGGCCTCCGCCTAAGGAAGGGTGGAGCTCGAAGAAGCAGCCGCGGCTAGAGGCCGACACGGTCTCGGGCGCGAATTCGGTGGGGGTGGCGGTGGGCAGTGCCAAGGCAGCCAGCGAGAACAAACTGGAGGAGAGGCTGTACTTGGCGCTGTCCAAAGATGAAAGAAGATGGAGGTGCATAGCTGCCACCCCGGATTCGGTACGGCACCCACTGACTGACTGACTGTCTCCCTTTGAATGCCAGAAGGGAGTCCAGCCCCCCATTTTCCCTGATCAGGAGATTGATGTAGGAGTTCCTGCTGCTGAACAGCTGATCCAGCGCGTGAAGCGCAAATGGAGACGAGCCAGGGCTTCTTTGCTGCACGCCCAGAAACAGCATTCCCAGCAGACTGATCTACTCCGTCGACAGGTATGGCCATTCAAACCAGGAGATGAGGTCTGGTTGACAGCAAAGGATTTTCCCCTGAAAGTCAAGAGCTGCACATTGGCACGGTGCTATGTGGGACCGTTTGTGGTGGAAAAGGCTGTCAACAAGGTGTCGTATAGATTATGTCTACTAATATTGCTAAAGATCCACCAGTATCCCATGTTTCCCAGCTCAAGCCGGTTACTATCTCTCCCCCAGCCGCAGTCACCCCATCTCCCCCTCCTCCCTGCTTGGTAGATGGTTCTTTGGTCCATACGGTGCGGCACCTCCTGGCATCTCGCTGTGTGCATGGCATGGTCCAGAAGAACGTACTTGGATCCCAGTGAAGGACACCTTGGACAAGTCGCTCATTCGGAACTTCCAGCGTACAGAGGTCTGTGGTGCCTCAGCGACTTTGTCTAGAGAGGAGGGCCCTGTCACAAACATGGATTCAGCGGTGCAGCAGATACAACGATTGCGCTTGTGAATATGCATATGTCAGCTAATTATTATTAAATTGTGATAGTATTTAACTCCATTCTTTTCATCATGGTGCTTGTCGAGACTTGAGCAAAGCACAGCAATGTTTCGCTGCCTGTTGCATTCAGCCTTGCCTGAGAAATTGGACTGTCAAGTCGACTGACTCTGAAGACTAGCAGTATTCGTTTATATTTAGCTACTCCTTTAAGCTGGAGTGTTGGCTTTGTGTTCCATTTGAGAATTTTAGTTAACGGTCCTCTTTGGCCTAGTGTTTATTGTTTTTTTTTCCCTCTAAGTGTTCGCATTAAAGTCTGTGAACTATCGACACGCTTCAGTGTCTCTCGCACCACTCTTGGGCGATGTCGGAATGGAGTGACAGGTTTCAGTTAGATGCTCCCTCATTCTTCTAAACACCAATGAGTACAGGCCGGAGCCATCAAACAGGCTGCATACATTATCATTTCATTTTCTCTTCCTTAGGTCGGCAACTTGCTGAGTCATCACTGACATTTTGGGCTTCCAATCTATATAACTCTAGGATACTATGGATAATCCAATAATCCCAGGATCTAGGATGAGGAAATCAGCTAAAATTCATTCAGTGGAGTTGGATCACTGTACAAAACAAAACTGTCACCACACTGAACCCCGGACTCAATCTCCATTCCCATTAACGATTCTAACAGGATCAGAATCGGGTTTAATGTCACAGACGTACGTTGTGAAATTTGTTGTTCTGTGGCAGCAGCACAGAGCAGGAGTCACAGTGCGGGCAATTATTAAACTGGCCTTAAGCTTGCTCGTGACATTTTCTCCAGTTACCCAGAACACAGATTAAACATCCTATCAAACTGGCATCTCTTTGATAAAGCAAACATAATCGGAATCAGCTTTAATATCACTGGTATTGGTCATGAAATATGCTCTATGCTGCAGCAGTACATTGCAATACATAATAAAAACTGTAAATTACAGTGAGAAGTCTATACATATATGCTAAAAACCTTACATTAAATAAGTAGTGCAAAAATAGAAATGTAAAGTGGTGAGGCAGTGTTCATGGGTTCAATGTCCATTCAGAAATTAGATGGCAGAGAGGAAGCAGCTGTTCCTGAATCATTGAGTGTGTGCCTTCAGACTTCTGTACCTCCTTCCTGGCAATGAGAAGATGGCCTGTCCTGGGAGACAGAGATTCTTGATGATGGATGCCGCCTTTCTGAGGCATCGCTCCTTGAGGATGTCCTGGATGTTATGGAGACTGGTACTTATGATGGATTGACTGAGTTTACAACTCTGCAGCTTTTTTCTGATCCTGTGCGATGCCCCACCCCCCCATACCAGATGGTGATGTAGCCAGTGAGAAGGCTGTCCATGGTATATCTGTAGAAATTTGTGTGTATCTTTGGTGAGATGTCAAATACTCTTTGGACTCTTAATGAAATACAGATACAATCGTGCCGACTTTGTAATTGTATCAATATGTTGGGCCCTGGACAAATCTTCAGAGATATTGATCCCATGAACTTGAAATTGTTCCCTCTTTCCACTTTGATCCCTCTATGAGGACTGGTGTGTGTTACCTCGTCTTACCCTTTCTGAAGTCCAAAATCAAGTCTTTGTTCTTACTGATGTTGAGGACAAAGTTGTTACTGCAACACCACTCAACGAGCTGATCTGTCTCACTCCTGTACGCCTCCTCGTCACCATCAGAGATTCTTCCAACGATAGTTGTGTTGTCAGCAAGTTTATAGATGGTCTGGACAGAGTGGAGCAGTTGGTCAAACACACACCCCTAAAGTGCACCAGTGTTGATTGTCAGTGAGGCAGAGATGTTATTTCTGATCTGGCGAGAAAGTTGAGGATCCAGTTGCAGAGGCGGGTAGAGAGACCCAGTGTTTGGAGCCTTTTGATCAGAACTGTAGGAATGATAGTGTTAGATGTGAAGCTGGTAGTCAATGTACAGCGGCCTGACATAAATATTGGTATTGTCCTGGTGACCCAAGACCCCTACAGATGGCTTGGACAGAGTCCTGCTGTTGTGTAATCAGAAAACTGCCAACATGAATTCATAATCTGAATCAGAGTCAGAATCAATCTGTTATCACGGACATACATCGTGAAATTTGTTTTGTGGCCGCAGTATAGAGCAATACATAAAAAATTACTTTGTTACAGTAAGAATTATATAAGAATTTTTAAAATAGTGCAAAATAATGGCATTACCGAAGATGTGTGACAGATGACTGGTAAATCACAAGCCGAGAGAGTGGATTAAAAACATTACTTTTCAACTTTTCTGAAGCAAATCGTGATGAACTATCACCACAGACAGGGAGGAGGCAGAAGGAGGCGAGGCTGCTTCAGGTGTTAGCCGTGCTGGGGCATTGCGAGGCACAATATGTTTGAGCCACAGACAGAGACGGAGATGGAGTGAGTGATTTGGAGAGGAGTCAATGCAGAACAGCTTCGATGCCTGTCCATTTAACCTGGTTGTAAGGTTGGTGAGATCGAGAATATCTTCAGGCTGGGTGGCCCAAGTGTATTGGGGCATCGGGATTCAGGTCCTAGAACATGGCACCACTCAGTGCTTGGACAATTTAAACTTTGGCCCAGATCGACTGGAAGCCTGAGGGTGGGATTGATTTCGCTCACTCTTCCGCAAATGTTTATGCCTTTCTCCGTGGCACTGAGGCTGTGAACTGCTCTAGCTGTGGTGCTTTCCTGCCCTGCTGGTGTGATGAACTGGGGATCAAGGCTTGGCTTGGGCCCACTCAGGCTGCTCTGCGAGTGGATCTGGGGCTCAGTCTGGTTCGGGATTCTATTGGCTTGCTTCTATTGTTTGCATGATGTGTATTTCTTTGAAACTCTTTCTTATTCTGCACAGTGATTTATTGATCTTTTTTATTGGGTTATTCAGGTTTCTTGCTTTGAGGCTGACAAATTTCAAGTTGTATACTATAACTTACACATTCTTTGATAATAAAAGTGCTGTGAATATTTGAAAAAGACAGGAAAATAGTGTGGTGATGTTCATAAATTCACGGGCCCTACGGAAATCTGATGGAGGAGGGGAAGAAGATGTTCATAAAATGCTGAATGTGTGACTTCAGGCTCCTGTACCTCTCCCCTGATGATAACAAGGAGATAGTGAAAGAGCATGTCTGGGATGCTAATGAAGGATGAGCCTTTTTGTGGCATCACCTATTTAAGATGTCCTCAACGGTGGGGAGGTTCCAGTGAGATCCCCCTTCATTCTTCTAAATTCCAGTGAGTTCACACCCAGAGCCATCGAACGCCACCCATACGTTAACCCTTTCATTTCCAGTTCCTCGGGTAGGCAACTTGCTGAGTCAGAATGGACAAATTGGGCAATTATTAAACCGACCTTAAACTTGCTCGTGGCATTGCCCTCGGTTACCCAGAACACAGATTAAACATCCTATTAATCTAGCATCTGTTCGATGAGACAGTGTTGTTAAATGTGGTCTGGCTCTGCCAGAGTCCTGGTCTTGTGCAATTGGGGACAGCTAATCGTGGATCCAGAATCTGAATCATAATCAGGTCTATTACCACTGACATACAGGATGTCGTGAGATTTTTTTTTTAGCCAATACAGTACAGAGCAGTACATAAATAAATACTTTATTACAATAAAAATATTTATATACTTAATATATATATTGTCATGTGTGAAGCCAAGCAGAGCTGCAGAACGGATGCTGTTAATGAGAAACAACGGAGAGCCATTCAAAATGCTAATAAGAGAGAAGAGAGAGACACGTAATTCAGTATGTTGGCGTCTGCCACAGACAGTTTGCTTTGAACCTGATCTGTTCATTAACAATCCTGCTGAGACAATAGGAAGTGTGAAGTTTGATGGACAGGTGATACCCCATCAGGGGGATAAAAATAGCAGGTTTGCTAAGGCATGGGACACACACGCCATGAGACCCTGGAAAGGGCATTGTGCCCCACAAGTTGGTGGGAATTTGGAGGACCGATTCGCGGGAATCGGTCAGAGGCTCACAGGGTGTAAAGGTACGACCAGTGGGGACCTGTTTTGTGTCTGCCCTTGCCTGGGTGCCGGGTTCACCACAGAAGAACGGTTGCATCTGGAACGGAAGGGTCACAGTCGATGACCACAGCAGGATCAGAAGGCATCGAAAGGTTTGCTTGAAACCTCAACTGTATCTCTCTCTCTCTCTCACCCCCCCACTCCACCCAATGGTACAACAACAGTGATTACTTCGAACTGTACTAAATTGAACTGAACTCTGCGTCACCTTAAGACTGATCATTTTACCCCTAGACTGCGATAGAGCTTGGTTGATTCCTATTACCCTATTTCTGTGTACATGTATATACTATCATTGCTAACCTGTTACATTTATATCCTTGCGGTTAGTGTACTGTATTACTTATTTTCGTTAATAAAACTTTATTAGTTTCTAGTAATCACAGACTCCAATGAGTGTTCCATTTCTGCTGGTTTGACAACCCAGTTATGGGGTGTGTAACATAAATGGGGATCTCGTCCCAGGATTTTCAACGCCAAAAATTGGGACTGGTTAAATTGATTGGGTTAAATTCCTGAATAAAAAAAAGGGCAAACAGCAGAAATGGCGATTGAGGAATTTCTAAAGGCGCCAACCTTGGAGGCGCTGGAGGATGCCAAGAAAGCAGAATTGGCAGCTGTTGCAAAATGGTTGAATCTTTTGAAGGGGAAGCAGACAATGAGGAGAGCGGAGATGCACAGAGCCATCGTTGAGTATTATGTATCTAAAGATGTGTTTCCCCACGGGGAGTTGGAGGTGGTGTCTATGAGCAGACCTGGTGGGGAGGTGGTGCAGCTGCAGATGGAAAAATTAAGGTTCAAGCATGAGTTCCGAGTGAAGCAGTTAGAACAAGAAGAGAGAATAAAGCAGCTGGAACAGGAAGAGAGAGACAGGCAGTTAGAACGGGAAGAGAGAATAAAGCAGCTAGAGCGAGAAGAGAGAGAGAAGCAGCTAGAAAGGGAGGAAAGAGAGAAAGAAAGGGAGGAAAGAGAGAAGGAAAGGGAGTTTGAGCTGGAGAAGTTAAAGATAATACGAGAGGGAGGCCAAATGCTGGACCAAGGTGGAGGGTTCAGGGCGACCCAGGAGGTTAGGTTGGTTCCCCCATTTGAGGAGGCTAATGTTCATTGGTACTTTCTACATTTCAAAAAAGTTGCTGCAAGTCAGGACTGGCCGAGGGATAAGTGGGCTGTTCTACTCCAGAGTGTGCTTAAGGGGAAGGCTCAACAAGCTTACTCGGCCTTGTCAGCAGAAGATGCACAGAGGTATGATGTGGTAAAAGAGGCTATACTCAGGATTTATGAGTTGGTCCCGGAGGCATACTGGCAAAGGTTCTGGAATGTGAGGAAGCAGTGGGGCCGTACATATTGAGAGTTTGCCCATGATATGCAAATGTATGGTGAGTGTTGGTGCGCCTCGAAAGGGGTCACTGGGGATTATGACAAATTGCTACAGCTAATACTGATTGAGCAATTTAAAGGTTGTGTCCCTGAAGGTATGAGGCCCTATCTAGATGAGAAGGAGGCAGAAACCTTACCCACAACTGCTAAGTTAGCGGATGAGTACACGTTAACACACAAAGCAAAGTTTACCCCGAGTAAGAGCTACCATAAGGGTAGTCGAGAGGGCGGAGAAAGTCCACCGGAAAGAAAGTAAGCCGGGGACTAGTGAGAAGGATAAGGAAGACAGGAAGCAGTTTGGTAGGAAGTCTCCTCGTTTCGTATGCTATAATTGTGGGAAAGCCGATCACATTGCGTCCAGGTGTTTTGCCCCAAAGAAGGAGACGGGGAAAGGAAAAACAACAACTCCGACTAGCTGTATTGAGCCGGCAAACAAACTGCTAGGGAAGAAGAGGTCTGATAGAGTTCAGGAAGGGTGCGAGAAGTTTATTTCGGCCAGATTGGTGTCGGTAAAGGAGGGGTCAACCCCAGTTCCAGTACGGATCTGGAGAGACACTGGGGCTTGTCAATCATTGATATTAAGGAGGGTGTTAGAATTCAGTGCAGAGACCGAGACTGGGGAGGTCAGTGTGATAAAAGACATTGAGAAGGGGACTGAAGCAGTACCTTTGCACCAGATATACCTGAAAAGTGACTTGGTCTCCGGACCGGTCACGATCGGGTTGAGGTCCGAATTACCGATGGAAGACGTGGAGGTCTTACTCGGTAATGACCTTACAGGTGGAGATGTGTACCCAGCAGTAAAGCTGACAAGCAAGCCTGTCAGGACTGAGAACCCGCCCATGGACACACAGGTTTAGCCCGCTTGCGCAGTAACTCGACACATGTTGAGAAAGGCTGCCAAAGTGAATGTGGATTTAGCTGAGACGTTTTTACCAGCCTTGTACCAGGAGGGGTTAAAAAGTGAGAAGAAGGAGCATAGTGGCGCGGAAGGAAGTGAGGAAGTTGAGGTAGATTTATCATTAGTGAGGAAGGAATTTATACAGGCACAGGAACGAGACAAGGAGCTGATGGTTTTGACAGAGACAGCTCTCTCCGAGGCAGAATTAAAAAGGGAACCAGTGGGCTATTATGTGAAGGAGAGAGTACTGATGAGGAAGTGGAGACCAGGTACCGTGCCCGCAGATGAGGAGTGGGGGGTGGTACCCCAGGTGGTAGTGCCAAAAATTTATAGGGACGAGATTTTTAACCTGGCCCACAAGATACCCCTCGGTGGACATTTTGGGGTGAGGAAAACAGTCGATAGGATAATGAAAGAGTTTTACTGGCCGAACATGAGGGAGGATGTTATTGGGTATTGTAGACGGTGTCACACCTGTCAGGTGGTAGGTAAGCCGAACCAGGTCCTACCTAAAGCGCCCCTTCGACCGATACCCGCTTTCGGGGAACCTTTTTCCCAAATAATTGTGGATTTTGTTGGTCCCCTGCCCAGAACTGCGAGTGGGCGGGAGTATGTGATGACCATGATGTGCGCCGCCACCAGGTTTCCAGAGGCTGTGCCCCTGGCAAGCGTCAAGGCTCCCACAGTGGTAAAGGCGCTTGTGAAATTTTTCACTACGGTGGGGTTGCCAGGGGAAATCCAGTCTGATCAGGGGAGTGTCTTCACATCTCACACATTCCGACGGATGTTGGATGAGATGGGAGCAAAGCAGATTTTGGCCTCCACGTACCACCCGGAGTCTCAAGGAGTGTTGGAGAGATTCCACGGTCCGTACAAAGTGATTAAAAAGATAGACACTTTGAATTATGTTATTGAAACGCCAGACAGACGTAAGCCGACACAATTAGTGCACATCAATATGCCAAAAGCTTACCACGATAAGAAAACAGATCCAGTCGGTGCTTTCACAAAAATGAATGAGGATGTGGTGCCAAATGATAAGGGGAAAACACGTCTTGAAAAGATAAGTATGGTGCCGACCAGGTTGGAGAACTCTATTGTTTTGGCCAATTTGCTGATAAGGTCTCTCACTTAACCCCTGAACAGAGCGAGCCGCTGATAAAGCTAATTAACTGGCATGCAGATGTATGTCCAGATGTCCTGAGGCGATGCAAGGGGACGGTACATGATGCTATTGTTACATCAGATCAGCCTATTAAGCAACACCCCTATAGGATGAACTTGGAGAAGGGCAAGCTAGTGAAGAAAGAAACTCAACACATGCTAGCCACAGGTATTATTAGGCCATCCAAATCAGAATGGGCTTCTCCCTGTGTGGTTGTCCCAAAACCCGATGGGAGCATACGATTCTGTACAGATTACAGAAAGGTGAACGCCATCACCAAAACTGATGCTTACCCCATCCCAAGGGTACACGATTGCATCAATAAAGTGGGGAGGGCTAAGTACATCACAAAGATCGATTTGCTGAAAGGATACTGGTGTGTTCCTTTAACCGACCGGGCTAGAGAAATCTCAGCATTTGTCACTCCATCTGGGTTATACGAGTATAATGTTTTACCTTTTGGCATGAAGAACGCCCCAGGGACCTTCCAAAGCATGATTAATTCAGCGACAAAAGGGTTAAAAAACGCAGAAGCGTTTTGGTGGTCTGGAGTGACACGTGGGAGGAGCACATTGTGGAACTGTTTAAACAGCTGTCTGAAGCCAACCTGACAGCGAACCTCACGAAAAGTGAGTTCGGCCACGCTAAGGTCACATATCTGGGGTATGAGGTAGGACAGGGGCAAACGGCACCGATGCAGGCTAAGGTGCAGGCTACCTCTGAAGTTCCCATCCCGACAGACAAGAGGGCCCTGAGAAGGTTTTTGGGGATGGTGGGATACTATCGGAAGTTTTGTAAAAATTTTGCCGATATTACCCTCCCTCTTACTAAGCTCTTGCCGAAGAAAGAGAAGTTTGTGTGGAACGACCTTTGTCAACAAGCCTTCGAGGGTTTGAAGGCGATACTGTGTCACCACCCTGTATTGAATGCGCCTGACTTTTCAAAACCCTTCTCCCTAGCAGCAGATGCTAGCAACGAAGCGGCCGGGGCGGTGCTGTTGCAGACTGACAAAGAGGGAATTGAACATCCAGTGGCTTATTTTTCTAAGAAGTTTAATGTCCATCAGAGAAATTATTCCACTGTGGAAAAGGAATTACTGACAATCATTTTGGCATTACAACATTTTGAGGTTTATATTTGTCCAGCACAGAAACCACTGATAGTTTACACTGATCACAATCCATTAGTGTTTTTGACCACAATGAAGGATAAAAACAAACGCTTGTTAAGTTGGAGTCTGGTATTACAGGAATTTGATATACAGATAAAACATGTAAAAGGAATCGACAATGTGATTGCTGATTGTCTGTCCAGGTGTTAAAATTTAAAGTTCTCTGTATTAACCGAATAGTTGATGACTACCTGCATATTAGTGTATATTTTATAATGTGTATTCATGCTTGTAATTCTTACCCCCGGTAAAAATTCTTTTAAGGGTGGGGGTGTCATGTGTGAAGCCAAGCAGAGCTGCAGAACAGATCCTGTTAATGAGAAACAACGGAGAGCCATTCAAAATGCTAATAAGAGAGAAGAGAGAGATAACGAGAGCGAGACACGTAATTCAGTATGTTGGCGTCTGCCACAGACAGTTTGCTTTGAACCTGAACTATTCATTAACAATCCTGCTGAGACAATAGGAAGTGTGAAGTTTCATGGACAGGTGATACCCCATCAGGGGGATAAAATAGCAGGTTTGCTAAGGCACAACACACACGCCACGAGAACCTGGAAAGAGCATTGTGCCCCACAAGTTGGTGGAAGTTTGGAGGACTGATTCACGGGAATCGGTCAGAAGCTCACAGGGTGTAAAGATACGATTGGTGGGAACCTGGTGTGTGTCCACCCTTGCCTGAAGGTTGGGTTCACCACGGAAGAACGGTCGCATCCGGAACGGAGGGGTCACCGTCAGTCACTACAGCGGGATCAGAAGGCATCGAAAGGTTTGCCTGAAACCTCAACTGTCAACAGCGATTACTTCGAACTACACTAGACTGAACTGAACTCTGCTTCACCTTAAGACTGATCATTTTACCCCTAGACTGCAATAGAGCTTGGTTGATTCCTATTACCCTATTTCTGTGTATATGTGTATACTATCATTGCTAATCTGTTACATTTACATCCTTGCAGTTAGTGTACTGTATTACTTATTTTTGTTAATAAAACTTTATTAGTTTCTCATAATCACAGACTCCAACGAGTGTTCCATTTCTGCTGGTTTGACAACCCAGTTACGGGGTACATAACAATATATATTAAAATAGTGCGAAAGAGAGTTAAAATTCTGAGGTAGGTTCAATGTCCTTTCAGAAATCGGATGGCAGAGGAGAAGAAGTTGTTCCTGGAACATAGTCTATGTATCATCAGGCTCTTGTACCTCCTCCCTGCTGCTGGCAATGAGAAGAGGGCACGGCCTGGATGGTGAGGGTCTTTATGAAGCAGGCTGCCTTCTTGAGGCATCAGCTATTTAACAATCCTCAATGGTGGGGAGGTTTCAATGATATTCACAACCTCTGCAAGTCTTCTAAATTCCAGTGAGTTCAGGCTGAGAGTAGTTTAATGTTCCTTGTGAACATTCTCGTGAACCTCCTCTGGATCCTCTCCAATGTCAGCACATCCTTTCTAAGATAATAGGCCCCAAGCAGCTCACAGTACTCCAGGTGAGACCTCACCACTGCCTTATAAATACTCAGCATTACATCTTTACTCTTCTGTTCTAGACCTCACGAAATGAGTGCTAACATTGCATTTGCCTTCCTAACCACCGACTTGACGTGCAAGTTAACCATTAGGGAATCTTTAACGAGGACTCCTAAGCCCCTTCACATCCCTGATTCCTGAATTTGCTCCCCATTTAGAATACTGTCTATGCCTTTATTCCTTCTACCAAGGTGCATGACCATGCACATCTCAACACTCTTTTCCATCAGCCAATTCTTCACCCATTCTCCTAAAACCCTTCATCGGGACTGGAAAGAAGAAGGACAGAAGCTAGAATAAAAGGGCAGGGAAGTGGAGGGGCACGAGCTTGTTGAGTGAGAGGCAAACCTGGAAGGAAGGAGGTAGGTAGGTGAGGGAGAAAGGGAAAAGTGGGAATGATGCAATGAGCTGACAGGTAACAGGTGGAAGAGGGAATGGGCTGGAAAAGATGGAATATGATTGCAGAGAACCATGGACCATGACATACAGGGTAGGATGTGGGGCACAAGAGGGCAAAATGTAAGGATGATGGACCGAGGAGTGAGAGGGCCAGAGGGATAGGGTACACAAAGAGGGATGGATTTGGGGGAAAGAAAGGGGTGGTTGGGGTTGGGGCACAGAGAGGTGTGGTTGGGGTTGGGGGTAATAGAAGAGTAGTTGGTGGACAGATGGGAGTCACTGGTTGGTTTGGGTTGGGGGACAGAGAGAAGTTCATTTGGAAGACAGATGAGTGGTTGGATCTGGGGGACAGAGAGGAGTGGTGGGGTTGGGGGTCAGAGGAAACTGGTTGGGTTTTGAGGACAGAGAGGAGTGGTGGGCAGTGAGGAGCTGGTGGGTATTGGGGACAGAGAGGAGTGGTTGGGATTGGAGGACAGTGAAGGAGGGTTGGGGACAGGGAAGATCAGTTGGGTTTAGGAGAGTTGGGGTAGGGAAGAGAGAGAAGTAGGAGGGGTTGGGGGACAGAGAAAAGTGGTTGGTGTTAGAGTACAGAGAGGAATGGTTGGGGTTGATGGATGGAGAGTAGAGGTTGGGGTTGGGGACAGAGGGGAGTGGTTGGGTAAGTGGAACAGACAGGAGTGGTTGGGTTTGTGGGGCAGGGAGAAAGGGTTGGGGTAGCGGGACAGAGAGAAGGGGTTGGGGCGGAGAGTGTGGATGGGGTTGGGGGGAGAGTGGAAGGGTTGGGTTTGGGTGACAGAGAGGAATGATTGGTGTTGTGGTACAGTGTGGAGTGGCTGGGGTTGAGAGACAGAGAGAAGGGGTTGGGGGACAGAGAGGATTGGTTGGGTTAAGGGTACAGAGAGAAGTAGTTGGTATTGGGGAAAAGGGAGCAGCGGTTGAACTTGGGGGACAGGAGAATTATTAGGGTTGGGGACAGAGAGGAGTGGTGGGGGTTGAGGGAGAGAGAGGAGTAGTTGGGTTTGGGAAACAGATAGAGGTGGTTGGGATTGGGGACACAGGAGGGGTTGGAGTCAGTGGTTGGTACTGGGAACAGAGGAATGTTTGAAGATAGAGGACTGAGAGAAGTGTTTGAGGATGAAGGACAGAGAAGAGTGGTTAGATATGGGGGACAGAGAGAAGGGGTTGGTATAGGGGGTCAGAGAGAAAGGGTTGAGGGACAGAGAGAAGGGGTTAGGGGACAGAGGAATGGTTGGGGTTAGAGACAGTGGGAAGTGGTTGGGGTTGGAGCATCCAAGAGGAGTGGTTCAGAGCGGGTTCAGAGAGGAGTGGTTGTGAATGGGGGTCAGAAAGGAGAGGTTGTGAATGGCGGACAGAGAGGAGTGGTCGTGAATGGGGGTCAGAGAGGAGAAGTTGTGAATGGGGGACAGAGAGGAGTGGTTGTGAATGGGGGTCAGAGAGGAGAGGTTGTGAATGGAGAACAGAGAGGAGTGGTTGTGAATGGGGGTCAGAGAGGAGAGGTTGTGAATGGGGGGATCAGAGAGGAGAAGTTGTGAATGGGGGACAGAGAGGAGTGGTTGTGAATGGGGATCAGAGAGGAGAGGTTGTGAATGGGGGGGTCAGAGAGGAGTGGTTGTAAAAGGGGGTCAGACAGAAGGTGTTGGGGATGAGGGACTGAAAGGAGTGGTTGTGGATGAGGGACAGAGAGGAGGGGTTGGGGTGGGGGAACAGAGAAGAGTGGTTTGAGGTGGGGTCAGAGAGGAATGGTTGGGGTTTGGGTACACAGATGAGTCATTGGTATTGGGTGAAAGATTGGAAGGGTTGGGGTTGGGGGATAAAGAAGAATGGCTGGGGGACAGAGAGGAGTGGTTGGGTTTGGGGTACAGAGAGGTGGAAGGGATTGGGGAGAGAGAGAAATGGTTGTGGCTTGTCGACAGAGGAGTGATTGGAGTTGGGGAGAGAGAGGAGTGGTGGGGTTGGGGGAACAGAGAGAAAGGGTTAGGGGTCAGGGGAATAGTTGGGGTTGGGGAAAGAGAGGAAGGGTTGGCATTGAGGGACAAAGGGACAGAGAGGAGGGGTTGGGTGGGGACAGAGAGAAGTGGCTGCATTTGTAATATAGAGACAAATGGTTTGTATTGGGGAAAGACTAGAACGATTGGGGTTGGGGACAGATAAAAGTGGTTGAGGTTGGTGGATGGAGAGAAATGGTTGGGTATGTGGGACAGAGTGTAGTGGTTGGGATTGTAGGGCAGAGAGAAGGGGTTGGGGTTGTGAGCAGAGAGAAGGGGTTGGGTTAGGGGTCAGAAAAGAGGTTGGGTTAGGGGACAGAGAGGAGTGGGTGGTGCTGGGTGAAAGAGAGGATGGGTTGGGGACAGAGAAGAATGGTTGGCATTGAGGGACAGAGGGGAGTGGTTGGGTTTGGGGTACAGCGAGAAGCACTTGATATTTGGTGAAAGAGAGGCATGGTTGCGGTTGGGAGGTAGAAGTGGTTGGGGCTGGGGAACAGAGAGGAGGGGTGGAGACTGGGGAACAGAGGAGTGGTTGGGGTAGGGAACAGAGAGGAGTGGCTGGGGCTGGGGAACAGAGAGGAGTGGTTGGCATTGAGGGACAGAGAGGAACAGTTGGGCTGGAGGGACAGCGAGGATGGGTTGGGGTGTGGACAGATATTAATGGTTGGGTTTGGGATACAGAAAGAAGTGGTTGAGGTTGGGAACAGAAAGGAATGGTTGGGGTGAGGACCCCGAGGAATGGTTGCAGCTGGGCGACAGAGAGGAGTGGTTGGGGAACAGAGAGGAGTGATTGGGGTAGAGAGACAGACAAAAACAGGTTGGGGGACAGAGAACAGAAGTTTGAGGCCAGAGGAATGGTTGGGATTGGGGACAGAGAGGAGTATTTGGGGTTGGCACTCAGTGAGAAGTGTTTGGAGTTGGGGGACTGAGGATTGGATAGGGTTGGGGGAAAGAGAGGAAGGGTTGGTATTGGGAGATAGAAAAGAGTGGTTGGGTTTTGAGGGTCAGAGAGGAGAGGTTGGGGGATAGAGAGAAGTGGTTTGGATCGGGACAGAGAGGAGTGTTTGCGGATTTGGAAGACAGGGAAGTGGTTGGGTTTGGGACAGAGAAGAGTTGTTGGTTTTGGTGGAATGGGGGGGGTCGGAGAACTGAGAGGAGTACTTGGATGTGTGCAACAGAGGAGTGGTTGTGGTTGAGGACAGAGAAAGTGGTTGTGGTTGGGGGACAGAGAGTTGTGGTTGGGGTTGAAGGACAGTGAGAAGTGGTTGGGTTATATACTGATGTACAGACAGGAGTGCTTGGGTTTGGCAGACAGAGAGGATTGGTGTGGGTTTGGGACAGCATAGGGTGGTTGGGATTGGGGACAGAGAGGATTGGTAGTTGTTGGGGTACAGAGAGGAGTGGGTGGGAACAGAGTGGGTTGGTTGGGGTGGGGGACAGAGAGGAGCGGTTCGGGTTGGGAGAAAGAGAGGAAGGGCTGGGTTGGAGGACTGAGACAAGTCAGTAGGGTTGGGCCACAGAGAGGAGTGGTTGGGTTTGGAGGACAGAGAATAGGGGTTGTGGTTGGGGACAGAGAGTAGTGGCTGGGTTTGTGGTATAGAGAGGAGTAGTTAGGTTGGGGATCACGGAAGAGTGGTTGGTGTTGGAGGACCGAGAACAGTGTTGGGTTTTATACTGGGGTTCAGAGAGGAGTGATTGGGTTTGGGGGACTGAGAGCAGTGTTGGGCTTGGTGGACAGATTGGATAGGTTGGTGTTGGGGAACAGAGATGAATGGCTGGGGTAGGAGGACAGAGAAGAGGCGTTGGGGTTGGGGGCAGGGAGGAGTAGTTGGGTTTGGAGCACTGAGAAGAGGGGTTGGGAATCTGAGAGGAGTATTTGGTTTGGGGGACTGAGAGAATCATTTGGGTTTAGGGGACAGAGAGAAGTGGTTTGTGTTGGGGCACAGAGAACAGTGGTTGGGGTTTGGGGAACAGAGAGGATTGATTGGGGTTGAGTACAGAGAATTTTGGTTGGGTTGGAGGGCAGTGAGAAGTGGTTGGCTTTAGTGGTGGGGTACAAAGAGGAGTAGTTGTGTTTGGGGAACAGAGAAGAGTCATTGGTGTTGGGTAACAGAGAACATTGGTTGGGGTTTGGGTGACCAGAGAGGAGTGGTTTGATTTTGGGGACAGAGAGGCATTGTTGAGGTTGGGGTCAGAGTAGAGGGGTTGGGTTTTGGCAAACAGAGGAATGGTTGGTGTTTTGGGACAGGGAGCAGTGGTTGGGGTTCAGACACAGAGGGGATTGGTTGAGATTGTGGGACAGAGAGTAGTGGTTTGGGTTTGAGAGATAGAGAGGATTGATTGGGGTTGGGAGACAGAGAAATGTGGTTCCCAGAAGTCAGAGAAATCAACTTTTTTTTAATTTAGAGATTCAGCATGCCCTTTGAGCCGATTTTACCCTAGCTTAATCAGAAAAGTTAACTTTACAATGACCAATTAACCTACTCATCGGTAGGTCTTTGTACCATGGGAGGACACCGGAGCACCTGGAGGAAACCCATGCGCTCATGGAAAGGAACGTACAAAAACCTGCTTACAGAGGACGCTGGTATTGAACAAGCATCGATGCTGTAATACTCTCGCTGTAACTGCTACACCACCACGGTGCTCATTGACGTTGTCAGCTTGGAGACTGCATCAATATAAAGTGTTGTTTCTCTGATCTGTGTCTAGCTTCTTGGCAAGCAAGGAGGTCCCAGATACGATACCCAATATCTCAGGTCCCATATTCTCACTGCTGCTATAAAGAGTTTGTATTCTCCCCATGACTGCATGGGTTTCCTCTGGGTGCTCTAGTTTCTCTCCACAGTCTAAAATTTACCTATGCTTAGGCTAGGATTAAATTGGGGGATAGCTAGGCTCAAGGAGGTGGAAGGGCCCACTCCATGTTGTATCTCAATAAATAAATAAATAAACAAACAAACAAACTATTTTGATTGGATTTATGTTTTTGGATAATTATTTCAGAGTTAAAGTGAGCCTCTTAAAAGCATTCTGAATTGGAGATTATGTGGGGTTAAGTAAAAAATACTGGCATATCTACATCAGAATCAAAATCAGGTTTAATATCACTAGCATATATCGTGAAACTTGTTATCTTTATGGCAGCAGAACAATGCAACACATAATAATGCAGAGAAGAGGCTATGAATTACCATATGAATGTATACAGAAGTTTTCATGCTTTGTTGTCTTTCAAAATTAAATCACAGTAGATTTAATTTTGGATTATTTGACACTGATCAACAGAAAAAGGCTCTTTCACGTCAAAGTGAACACAGGTCTCTACAAAGTGATCTAAATTAATTACAAATATAAAACACAAAATAATTGGTTGCATAAGTATTCACCCTCTTTAAGTCAGTATTTAGTAGGTGCACCTTTGGCAGCAATTACAGCCTTGAGTCTGTGTGGATAGGTCTCTACCAGCTTTGCACATCTGGACACTGCAATTTTCCCCATTCTTCTTTACGAAACTGCTCAAGCTCTGTCAGTTTGCATGGGGATAATGAGTGAACAGCCCTTTTCAAGTCCACACACAGATTCACAATTGCATTGAGGTCTGGACTCTGACTTGGTCACTCCAGGACATTAACTTTGTTGTTTTTAAGCCATTCCTGTGTAGCTTTGGCTTTATGCTTGGGGTCATTGTCTTGCTGGAAAACAAATCTTCTCCCAAGTCACAGTTCTCTTGCAGATTGCATCAGGTTTTCCTCCAGGATTTCCCTGTATTTTGCTGCATTCATTTTACCCTCTACCTTCACAAGCCTTCCAGGGCCTGTTGCAGTGAAGTATTCCCACAGCATGATGCAGCCACCACCATGCTTCACGGGTGTGTTTTTGGTGACGTGCAGTGTTTGGCTTATATGAAACATAGCATTTAGTCTGATGGCCAAAATGCTCAATTTTTGTTTCAGACCATAGAACCTTGTTCCAGCTGACTTCAGAGTCTTCCACATCCCTTCTTGCAAGCTCTAGCCAAGATTTCATGTGAGATTTTTTCAACAGTAGCTTTCTCTTTGCCACTCTTCCATCAAGCTGTGAATGGTGAAGCACACGGTCAACAGTTGTATGTGCAGTCTCTCCCTTCTTGCACGGTCACTCAGTTTTTGAGGACAGCCTGCTCTAGGTAGATTTACAGCTGTGCCATATTCTTGTCTTTTTTGATGATTGACTTAACTGTACTCGAGGGGATATTCAGTGACTTGGAAATTTTCTTGTATCCATCTCCTGACGTGCTTTTCAATAACCTTTCTGCGGATTTGCTTGAAGTGGTTATTTTGTCTTTATGGTATAGTTTTTGCCAGGATTCTAACTCACCAGCAGTTGGACCTTCCAGATATAGGTGTACTTTTACCACAATCACCTTGACTGCTTCTTCTTCTTCTTCTTCTTCTTCTTCTTTTTTGTTTTATGGCGGTTGACAACCAGTTTTCAGTGCATTACCGCCACCTGCTGGACTTGTGGTGTTCCAACCAAATATGTCCTGGAGTTCTCCACTTTAGACAACCTAGTTCAGCCTGCAGTTCTCTATTAGCATCACTCTGTAGTTGCAATTCCTCGTGAATGCTTAATGCACTCATTAGATAATGCCGCAAACTGCCATTCTTCCCTAATTTTGTCACGTTTTCGTGTAGTTGCATTACCTCTATTACATTGATTTCATCTACATCACTTGTAAGACTAAAATCGTCTTGTTAAAGAATAGTAATTATCGCACGTTATACTTTTAAAATTGCTGTTTTTCCAAGTCTGTCTGCTTTTTCAGGTTTTCCTTTTCTCGGATCGTAGCCTGCAGTTGTTTACTGAGACCTCGGAGTTCTTCTTCATTTGCTTCCATGTTTTCATTTTACAATCTGAATGTCGATAATTCACTTTACAACAAATTCCTTTTCCTTTTGTATCCTTGTAATAATTTCCTCCATTTTCCAATCTCTTTCCAACTCACCGTTGTTCTTGTCGGGTACCTCTATTTGTTGTTGGAGTTCTGCACATTTACCCTGGGCTTCAACCATAAAATCTGAGTATTTTCTTTAAGTTCTGAAACATTTCTTAAATTCTTGACCATTTGCGATAAACATACTGCCATTAAGATTCCATCTCCCCTGCCTGTGAACTGTTGGATCCTCTATTCAGCGTTTCTTTGACTTCTTCCCACCTAATCCCTTTGATACCAAGATACTTCTCCGCAGACTTGACGATAATTTTAATTTTCTCAGTTCTTTTGTTCGTTTGCGCTGAGCAATTAATTGCATCCACCATAAAAAGCACAAAATCCTTTCTACTCATTAATAGTGTATCCTTATTTTTCATATTACAGCTCTCACAATTCACCAGTTTATTATTCCCTGTACTTGTTTGCTTGACAGCCTTTTTTTCATCAAATTCTTTTACTGTCTCTGCATAACTGATTCCTTGAGTTACTTTTACATATTGTATCACCTTGACTGCACACAGATGATCTTCATTTAAGTAATTCTGTGACTTCTGAAACAAATTGGCTGCACCAGTGATAATTTGGTGCGTCTTATTAAAAGGGTTAAACCCTTATGCGATCAATTATTTTGTGTTTTATAATTAATTTCGATCACTTCACTTTGACATGAAAGAGTCTTTTTCTGTTGATCAGTGTCAAAAAAGCCAAGTTAAATTCACTGCGATTCAGTAGTATAAAACGATAAAACATGAAAACTTCCAAGGGAGGGGGAGGAGTGAATACTTTTTATAGGTACTGCATGTATATTTAAAATGTTAAATTAAATAAATAGTGCAAAAAGAAATAAAAAGTATTGAGGTAGTGTTCATGGGTTCAGTATCCATTCAGAAATCTGATGGCAGAGGGGAAGAAGCTGCTCCTGAATCATTGAGTGTGGGTCTTCAGGCTTCGGTATCTCCTCCCTGATGGTAGCAATGAGAACAAGGCATGTCCTGGGTGATGGGGCTCTTTGATGATGGACACATTTTTTGAGGTATCATTTGGATATCTACATGGAGGATTCAGAAGTGGCTGAATATGCATTGCTAAATCCTCCGCACAGTTAATGGTGTGTGATTCCTGTTAGTTCATCCATATTCATGCATTACACATCCCATTGTCTGTAAACCCAAGGGCAATTTCCTTCTGTTTGTGCTTTTAAATGAGTTGTTAGACTCATAACAACTGTTACTTAAGGCAATCCCACCAGATGGAATTTTAAACTCATTACCTATTCTGCTGAGCCACTGAAATACACATTTCCCATCTTGCATGTACCAGAAATATCTCCAAACTGGAATTTTAACTGTCTGCTGTTATCTAATAACACATTACCTAATGCTGCATTTCAATGTATTGATTTTACAATTCATATCATGTTCTTGATATTTAATGCTTATTATATTGCACTTTATTTTTCCTCAGCTCAGACTGGTAAAACCTGAGATAGGGACATAGCCAAGCACACACATTTCTCAGTTGCTAAGAACTTTTGGACTATTCCAATGGCGTTTTGTATTGTGGCTTTCTGAAGATTTACATAAATATTGCTGTGTTGGGCTAATGCTATTGTGTAGTGCTTTTGTGTTGATACCAGTTGTAGATTAGACCATAAGATAAGGGAGCACAATTAGGTCATTTGGCCCTTCGAGTCTCCTCTGCTATTCATCATGGATGATCCATTTTCCTTCTCAGCCAAAATCTCCTGCCTTATTCCCCGTATCCCTTCATGCTCTGAATAATCAAGAATCTGTCAACCTCTGACTTAAATATACCCAACAACTTGGGTGTGATAATAAATATTACTATTAAGCCTTTCAATTTCCTCTTTTAACTCAGCATTTTCTGGTGTTTTCCACTTAGTGCTTTCTGTTTGTTGTGTGTGTTTGCAATGGCTGTATCTATTAAGTAAGATGTTCTTGCTTGTTTATCCTGTGTTATTTTATCCAGTTGGTTATTATGAATTGTCCTCTATAATAACCGATAAGTCATACAGATTATTATTATTATTTTGTTTCTTAGCATTTATTGTGTCCTCCCCCCCCCCCCCCCGCCCACACACACACTCTACAGCACAGTGCTGGGATCTGAAAGAGCCATGGGGCTGGAGAGACCCAGAGTTTCCTCTTCAAAGATAGATTGTATCCTTAACAAAAAAGATTATACAAAACCCTGCATTCCTAGTGTCATTTGGTGAATTCATCCAGAATTAGAATCACTGACATAACACCATAAGATATAGGAAGAGAATTAGGTCATTTGGCTCATCAAGTCTGCTCTGCCATTTCATCAAGGCTGATCCATTTCCCTCTCAGCCCCAATCTCCTGCTTTTTCCCCATATCCCTTCATGCCCTGACCAATCAAGAATCTAAATCAGGCTTAAATATACCCAGTGACTTGGCCTCCAGAGCCACCTGTGGCAACAAATTCCACAGATTCACCACTCTCTGGCTAAATAAATTCCTTCTCATCTCCACTCTAAAGGGAATTCCCTCTATTCTGAGGTTGTGACCTCTGGTCTCTGGAAACATCCTCTCCACATCCACTCTCTCCAGGCCTTTCAACATTCAATAGGTTTCAATAAGATCCCCCCTCATTTTCTGAACTCCAGTGAGTACAGGCCCAGATTTATCCAACACTCCATTTCACTCCCAGACTGATTTTCATGAGCCTCCTCTGAACCCTTTCCAATGTCCACACATCCCTGTTTAGATAAGGGGCCCAAACTGGTCACGGTACTCTGAGGTGAGACCTCACCAGCGCTTTAAAAAGCCTCAGCTTTACATCCTTATTTTTATATTCTAGCCCTCTCAAAATGACATGGAATTTGTTGTTTTGTGACAGCAGTGCAGTGAAAAAATGTAAAATCCCTATAAATTTCAAAAAAATGGCAAAAAGAAAGCAATAGTGAGATAGTTCATAGGTTCAATGCCCATTCAGAAATTTGATGGCAGAGGAAAAGAAGTTGTTCCTGAATCGTAGAGGGAGGTTCTTCTCCACACTCAAAGAAGGCACAACAGCGACTATACTTCGTTAGGAAGTAGAGGAGATTTGATAAGTCACCAAAAACCCTCACAACTTTCTACAGAAGTACTGTGGAGAGGATTCTAACTGGCTGCATCACCGTCTGGTATGGGGGGGGGGGGCACCACACAGGATTGAAGTAAGCTGCAGAGAGTTGTAAACTTAGGTCAGCTCCATCAGGGGCTATAGGCTCCCCGGTATCAAGGACATCTTTAAAAGGCGATGTCTCAAAAAGGTGGTGTGTGTGTGTGTGTGTATATATATATTTACTGTAATTCACGTTTTTTCTATATTATTATGTACTGCAATGTACTGCTGCTGCAAAATGACAAATTTCACAACATATGCCGGTGGCATTAAACCTGATTCTGATTCCTGTACTTCTTTTCTGATGGTGCTTGGTCGAGGTGTTGAGGATCCTTCATGATGGATGCTGCCTGTGGAAGATGTCTTCCATGGTGTCATAGAGTCATAAAAAGAGCACAACATAGAAACAGACCGCTCAGCCCATGCCAAACCATTTAAATTGTCTAGTCCTATCAACCTGCACTGGGTCCACAGCCCTCCATATCCCTCCAATTCATACACCTATCCAAACTTCTCTTAAATGTTAAAATCAACCTTGCATGCACCACTTGCACTGACAGCTCATTACACACTATCACCACCCTCTGAGTGAAGAAGTTTCCCTTCATGTTCCCCTTTAACTTTTCACCTTTCATCCTTAACCCATGACCTCTGGTTGAAGTCCCACCCAGCCTCAATGGAAAAAGCCCATTTGCTTTTATCTATACCCCTCTTAATTTTGTACACCTCTTATCAAATCTCCTAATCTTCTACATTCCAAGTAAGGGTGGGAAGGGATTGCTCGTGATGGGACTAGGCAGAGTAACAGTTAAGCATGGACTAGATGGGTTGAAGGGCCTGTTTCTGTGCTGTCATGCTCTATGACTAATGTAAACGAGCAGGTGATACCAGTTACCAGTTAATAGATGATTTGCCGTTTGTGGTGACAACTCAATGCCTGTGAAGTACTGAGGCGAGGTAAATTATGCTTTATTGTCAAACACTCAACAGACTTCATTAATTATTCCCACTGTAGGATGTGTTTGGAAAGTGAAGGTCTTCGCCGTAACTTCAAGGGGACAAACGTGATGTGCTCCAAAATAAATGATTCTGGAATTGAAAGCCTTGTCATATGAGGAGTATTAGATGTCAGCAAAATCAAGGTACTGATTATGGACCAGGAGAGGGAAACCAGAGGTCCTCATCAGAGGATCAGAGGTTGGGAGAGACAGCACTTTAAATTCCTATCTCAGAGGGTGTGTCCTGGGCCAGCACTTAAGTGCAATTGCGAAGAAAGCACTTCCTTAGAAGTCAGCATGGCATTTAAAACTTGACAAGCTTCTATAGATGTGTCATGAACAGTATACTAACTGGCTGCATCGCATCATGGAATCACCACTGCCTTTGAATGGAAAATCCTACGAAAGGTAGTGGATTCAGCCCCAAGAGGACTTTACATCAACGGGTCAAGTCCTCCCAACCACTGAGTACATCTACATAAAATGCTGTTGCAGGAAAGCAGCATCCATCATCAGAGATCCCCACCACCCAGGCTGTGCTCTCTTCTCACTGCTGCCATCCGGAAGAAGGTACAAGAGCCTCAGGATATACACCAGGTTCAAGAACAGTTCCTACCCCTCAACCATCAGGCTCTTGAACAAAAGGGGATAACGACACTCACTTGCCCCATCATTGAAATGTTCCCACAATCAATTATCTCACTTTAATGACTCTATTTCATTATCTCACGTTCTTGTTATGTATTCATATTTGAATTTGCACAGTTTGTTGTCTTCTGCACTCTGGTTGATCTTTCATTGATCCTGTTATAGTTACTGTTCTATAGACTTGCTAGTTAGCCCACAGGAAAATGAGTCTCAGGGTTGTATGTGGTGACATACATGAACATTTATAACGAAATTTACGTTGAACTTTTAACATGCAGTTAAATTCAATTGATTAAAAGAAATCATTTTTTGTGTGTGTTACTCTGGATTTCCAGCAGCTACAGACTCTTGTGTTTATAATCCTGAGAACATGAGTTGTAAAGAATCCTTGAAAGTGAGTCTGTAGGTTGTAGAATTGGTTCAGAGTTGTGATGAATGAAGTTATCCAGGAGTTGGTTTCACCACCCCTCCCCTCCCCTCCCCACCCCCACCCTCGCTGTCATTCTCGCTCTTTTCCGAGCTAATTGAGTTGAGGGCAGTTCTGAATGCAAAAGGCCCAAGGGGTTGCAGTGTTAAGGGCAGAATCTGACGCCTCTTCTCGTCATCTCACCTTGCTAGACTCCCCACTGAACACCCTTCATAGGATCCACACCCTGCTGGCATTCTGTGTCAGACAGATCACTGCTTAAGAGTATACAAGGCCAAGTTATAGTGTCTCAGCACATCCCATAATAATTATATTAAAGGGCAGCCTGACAGTATTGCAATTAGTGTAACACTTGGTAGCACCGGTATCAGAATCAGGTTAAATATCACCGGCGTATGTCGTGAAATGTGTTGTTTTGTGGCAGCAGTATAGTGCAATACATAATAATAGAGTAAATACTGTGAACTGCAATAAGTATAGAGTTAAATAAGTACTGCATAATAAAAATTTTAAATAAAGTAGTGAGGTAGTGTTCATGGGTTCAATGTCCATTCTGAAATCGGATGGCAGAGGGGAAGAAGCCGTTCCTGAATCAATGGGTGTGTGTCTTCAGGCTCCTGTACCTCCTCCCTGATGGTAGCAATGAGAAGAGGGCATGTCCTGGGTGATGGGGGTCCTTAATGATGGACGCTGCCTTTTTGAGGCATTGCTCCTTGAAAATGTCCCGGATACTACGGAGGCTGGTGTCCACGATGGAGCTGACTGAGTTTACAACCCTCTGCAACTTATTTCGATCCTGTGCAGTAGCAACCCACCCCTCCCGCCCATACCAGACGGTGATGCAGCCAGTCAGAATGCTCTCCACCGTACATCTGTAGAAATCATCAGTCAGGGTTCAATTCCTGCATCTGTCTCTAAAAAGTTTCTGCGTTCTCCCCATGACCTCAAGGGTGTCCTTTGTTTGCCCCAGTTTCTTCGCACATTCCAAAGATCTATGGGTTAAGGTTCATAAAACTGTGGGCTTGCTATGTTGGTGCCAAAAGAGCACGGCTACATTTGTGGGCTGCCCCCAGCGCATCCTCGCAGATTTGATTTGACAGGAGTGATGCACTGCAGTCTTTATTTCAATGTGCATTTATTCAGTTATTGAGATACAGCGAGGAATAGCCCCTCCGGCCATCGAGCCACACCGCCCAGTAATCACCTGATTTAATGTTAGCCTAACCACAGGACGATTTACAATGACAAGTTAACTGTCTTTGGACTGGGGGAGGAAACCGGAGCACCTGGAATAAACCTGTGCCATCACGGGGAAAACGTACAAACTCCTTACAGGCAGCGCAGGGATTGTACCTGGGCCGCTGGCACTGTAGAGCATTGTGCTGAGCACTGAGCTACCACTCTGCCCCAACCCAGTCCTCTGGAACCGTTCAGAATGTAGTGATCCTTGAAAGATCATTACTAATGACTCCACAATCTCTTCAGCTACCAAACCCCAGTGGCTGTGTGTCACAGTCGTTTAGTGGTTAGCACGACACTTCACAGTGCCAGTGTTCAGAAGATCCCGGTTCAATCCCGGTGGAATCATCGGACAAAGTCAGCGTGGATTTGTGAAAGGAAAATCATGTCTGACGAATCTCATAGAATTTTTTGAGGATGTAACTAATAGAGTGGATAGGGGAGAACCAGTGGATGTGGTATATTTGGATTTTCAAAAGGCTTTTGACAAGGTCCCACACAGGAGATTAGTGTGCAAACTTAAAGCACACGGTATTGGGGGTAAGGTATTGATGTGGATGGAGAATTGGTTAGCAGACAGGAAGCAAAGAGTGGGAATAAACGGAACCTTTTCAGAATGGCAGGCAGTGACTAGTGGGGTACCGCAAGGCTCAGTGCTGGGACCCCAGTTGTTTACAATATATATTAATGACTTGGATGAGGGAATTAAATGCAGCATCTCCAAGTTTGCGGATGACACGAAGCTGGGTGGCAGTGTTAGCTGTGAGGAGGATGCTAAGAGGATGCAGGGTGACTTGGATAGGTTGGGTGAGTGGGCAAATTTATGGCAGATGCAATTTAATGTGGATAAATGTGAAGTTATCCACTTTGGTGGCAAAAATAGGAAAACAGATTATTATCTGAATGGTAGCCGATTAGGAAAAGGGGAGGTGCAATGAGACCTGGGTGTCATTATACACCAGTCATTGAAAGTGGGCATGCAGGTACAGCAGGCGGTGAAAAAGGCGAATGGTATGTTGGCATTTATAGCGAGAGGAGTTGAGTACAGGAGCAGGGAGGTACTACTGCAGTTGTACAAGGCCTTGGTGAGACCACACCTGGAGTATTGTGTGCAGTTTTGGTCCCCTAATCTGAGGAAAGACATCCTTGCCATAGAGGGTTCACCAGATTGATTCCTGGGATGGCAGGACTTTCATATGAAGAAAGACTGGATGAACTGGGCTTGTACTCATTGGAATTTAGAAGATTGAGGGGGGATCTGATTGAAACGTATAAAATCCTAAAGGGATTGGACAGACTAGATGCAGGAAAATTGTTCCCGATGTTGGGGAAGTCCAGAACAAGGGGTCACAGTTTGAGGATAAAGGGGAAGCCTTTTAGGACCGAGATTAGGAAAAACTTCTTCACACAGAGAGTGGTGAATCTGTGGAATTCTCTGCCACAGGAAGCAGTTGAGGCCAGTTCATTGGCTATATTTAAGAGGGAGTTAGATATGGCCCTTGTGGCTACGGGGATCAGGGGGTATGGAGGGAAGGCTGGTGCAGGGTTCCGAGTTGGATGATCAGCCATGATCATACTGAATGGCGGTGCAGGCTCGAAGGGCCGAATGGCCTACTCCTGCACCTATTTTCTCTGTTTCTATGTTTCTAATTCCTGCCACTGTGTATAAAGAGTTTGTATGGCCTCCCTGTGACTATGTGGGTTTCCTCCACACCCCAGTAAATCAGGCTCAATCTCACTGACGTCTCTCATCAAATTTGCCGTATACAGTACAATATGTAAAAAACCTATAAATTACTATTAGAAATATACAGTATATTGTTCATTATGTGCCATGCTCTATGATGTGGGTGATAATGGTCTCGACCATGATTGTTCTTGACAAATTTTTCTACAGAAGTGGCCTGCCATTGCCCTCTTCTGGGCAGTGTCTATTGGAGATGGGAGGAATACCTTTAGCTAGAGGATGATGAATCTGTAGAGTCTGTGGAGGCCAGGTCGCTGAGTGCATTAACACAGAAGTTGGTAGGTTCTTGATTAGACAGGGCATGAAGAGTTATGAGGAGAATGGGGTTGAGACAGAAATGGATCAACTATGACAGAATGGCGGAGCAGATTCAACAAGTCAAATAGCCTAATTCTGCTCCTTTGTCTTATGGTCTTAATGACCTCAACCACTATCAATACTCTTCAGAGATTGTCCACCTGGCATCAGTGGTCGCATAACCAGGACTTGCGATATGCACCAGATGCTCATACGACCATCCACCACCTGCTCCCATGGCTTCACGTTACCCCGACTGGGGAGGGGACTAAGCAGATGCTACATCTTGCCCAAGGGCGACCTGCAAGCTAGTGGAGGGAAGGAGTGTCTTACGTCTCCTTTGGTAGTTGTGGGCATGCTATGTTGGTGCCGGAAATGTGCCGACACTTGTCGGCTGCTCCCAGAACATCCTCGGACTGTGCTGATCGTTGACAGCAAAATGATGCATTTCACAGTATGTTTCAATGTTTCAGTGTGAGAAATAAAGCTGACCTCTCTCTTTATATCTTTTCCTGTTTATGTGACAAACTCCAAGATGCCCACAACCTTGTTGTTGGGTTTGGAGGCTTGTGCGCCCCAATAACCTGGAGAACTATGTTGGCTGGAGTCAGGGCTTTATACTTTGGCTCTTGGAAGGGTCACCCATGCCAAAGAGGTCAAAGGGTAGAGGTCAGACTGAGAGAGGTCCACTGGTCCTCCTGGTTTGGAGGTTCAGCTCAGGGCTAACAACCCTGACTGGTAAAACAAAATTGTTACGGAAACAGCAATGAAGAATCCTTCTACATCTGAGTGTGAGGGTATTCCTGAGTCTCCACCTGGGACTTGTATGACTGACAGGAGTGAAAACTGAGAGGAAGCTACTGACACAATGCAGGAAGCCCTGAACACCACCAGAGATGGAGGATCTTCACTGCTGCCCTAAATGCCAGCGATGTAATAGTCAGAATAGGATTGGGAATGTGACAAGGGAATGAAACACTGTGATTCCATCCCAATCAGCTGCCCTCAAAGATAAAAGAACAAGTGAGTTTCCATTACAAAGAAGGCACGACAGCAACTATATTTCATTGGGAGTTTAAGGAGATTTGGTATGCCACCAAAGACACTTGTAAATTTCTATAGATGTACCGTGGAAAGCTTTCTAACTGGCTGCATCCCCATCTGGTATGGGTGGGGGGGGGGCACTGCACAGGATCAAAATCAGCTGCAGAAAGTTGTGAACTCAGTCAGCTCCATCACGGGCACTAGTCTCCTCGGCATCCAGGGCATCTTCAAGGAGCAATACCTCAAAAAGGCAGCACCCATTATTAAGGACCCCCATTACCCAGGACATGCCCTCTTCTCATTGCTACCATCAGGGAGGAGGTACAGGAGCCTGAAGGCACACACTCAGTGATTCAGGAACAAATTTTTCCCTTCTGCCATCTGACTGCTGAATCTCAACAGTTGATTGGAAAGCTGAAACTGCTGGGCCTGAACACCTCCCTCTGCAACTGGAGCCTAGACTTCCTGACTGGGAGACCTCAGTCAGTCCAGATCGGGAGCAGCATCTCCAACACCATCACACTGAGCACAGGGGCCCCCCAGGGCTGTATGCTCAGTCCACTGCTGTTCACTCTGCTGACCCACGACTGTGCTGCAACACACAGCTCAAACCACATCATCAAATTCACCAATGACACAACCGTGATGGGTCTCATCAGCAAGAACGATGAGTCAGCATACAGAGAGGAGATGCAGCTGCTAAGAGACTGGTGCAGAGCCAACAACCTGTCTCTGAATGTGAACAAAACAAAAGAGATGGTTGTTGATTTCAGGAGGACACGGGGCGACCACTCTCCGCTGAACATCGACGAGTCCTCCGTAGAGGTCGTAAAGAGCACCAAATTTCTTGGTGTTCACCTGGCGGAGAATCCCACCTGGTCCCTCAACACCAGCTCCATAGCAAAGAAAGCCCAGCAGCATCTCTACTTTCTGCGAAGGCTGAAAAAAGTCCATCTCCCACCCCCCATCCTCACCACATTCTACAGAGGTTGTATTGAGAGCATCCTGAGCAGCTGCATCACTGCCTGGTTCGGAAATTGCACCATCTCGGATCGCAAGACCCTGCAGCGGATGGTGAGATCAGCTGAGAAGATCATCGGGGTCTCTCTTCCCACCATTACAGCCATTTACACCACACACTGCACCCGTAAAGCCAACAGCGTTGTGAAGGACCCCACACACCCCTCATACAAACCCTTCTCCCTCCTGCCATCTGGCAAAAGGTACCGAAGCATTCAGGCTCTCATGAACAGACTGTACAACAGTTTCTTCCCCCAAGCCATTAGACTCCTTAATACCCTGAGTCTAGACTGACATCTACATCATTTACTATTATATTGTAATTTGTCCTCTACCATGCCTATTGTCTTGTTTAACATAGGCGTAGAACATAGAATAGTACAGCACAGTACAGGCCCTTCGGCCCACAGTGTTGTGCCAACCCTCAAACCCTGCCTCCCATATAACCCCCCACCTTAAATTCCTCCATATACCTGTCTAGTAGTCTCTTAAACTTCACTAGTGTATCTGCCTCCACCACTGACTCAGGCAGTGCATTCCACACACCAACCACTCTCTGAGTAAAAAACCTTCCTCTAATATCCCCCTTGAACTTCCCACCCCTTACCTTAAAGCCATGTCCTCTTGTATTGAGCAGTGGTGCCCTGGGGAAGAGGCGCTGGCTATCCACTCTATCTATTCCTCTTATTATCTTGTATAAAGAGTAAAGCCCTAGCTCCCTTAATCTCTGATCATAATCCATACTCTCTAAACCAGGCAGCATCCTGGTAAATCTCCTCTGTACCCTTTCCAATGCTTCCACATCCTTCCTATAGTGAGGTGACCAGAACTGGACACAGTACTCCATGTGTGGCCTAGCCAGAGTTTTATAGAGCTACATCATTACATCGCGACTCTGAAACTCTATCCCTCGACTTATGAAAGCTAACACCCCATAAACTTTCTTAACTACCCTATCCACCTGTGAGGCAACTTCCAGGGATCTGTGGACATGTACCCCGAGATCCCTCTGCTCCTCCACACTACCAAGCATCCTGCCATTTACTTTGTACTCTGCCTTGGAGTTTGTCCTTCCAAAGTGTACCACCTCACACTTCTCTGGGTTGAACTCCATCTGCCACTTCTCAGCCCACTTCTGCATCCTATCAATTATTATTTATTATTTATTGTACTGCCCTGCACTGTTTTGTGCACTTTATGCAGTCCTGTGTAGGTTTGTAGTCTAGTGTAGCCTTGTGTTGTCTCACTTAGTCTAGTGTAGTTTTGTGTTGTTTCATGTAGCACCATGGTCCCAGAGGAACGTTGTTTCGTTTTTACTGTGTACTGTACCAGCAGTTTATGGTGGAAATGACAATAAAAAGCGACTTGGCTTGACATTGACCCCATTAGCACTACCCCCTGATGAACAGTCTCATCCCCAAACATTGATTGTTTTACTCCTTTCCATAGACTTTACCTGGCCTGCTGAATTTCCCCAGCATTTTGCGTGTGCTTCTTGGATTTCCAGCATCTGCAGATTTTCTCACTTTAACACTACCTCACTAATTTTTATGTCTACTTTTGCACTTCTTATTTAACTATTTAATTGCTTACTGTAATTCTTGTTTTTTTTCTATTACTCTGCATTGCATTATACTGCTTTATTTAACTTTATATATTTCATACTGTAATTCACAGTTTTCATTTGTATGTATTGCACAGATTTCTCAACCTATGCTGGTGATATTAAACCTGATTCTGAAAGTGAAAGAAACAATCCCACAAACGTTCATTCTGGTGTCTTGTCTAATCTGTGTAAAAAATATATGCAGATCCCTGAATAATAGATCACTTGCTAATTATGTTATAAAGCAAAAGCTGGTGATTTGCAACCTACCCTTTGTCCAAAGGTGAGCAGGATTATTGGATTCCCTAATTGCTTCTAAATTAGGTATCCTCACTTTAAATACACATACACTTACCCAACAATGGGCTGTCACTGTTAGAAGCGTCTGATTTGACTGAGGAATGTGAATACACAGGACATCCCTGAGATAAGTGATGCAGATCCCAGCCCAAGGAGTATAAATCCTGGGAGAGCACTGGGAGTGACGGTAACTACTGTCCGGGTAACTGCCAGCTGCTGGAGATCGGTAGAGGAACATTGCACCTCCCAATGTCTGACTTCAGCATCGACACCATCCTCTCCAAGAGGGCGGACAGATATGTTTCCAATCCCTTGTCCTGTCCCTGTCAGCCTTTCCTGCTCTATTCTGCAGGTGGTTTTGTGCCCAGCCACTGTAGTGTCAGTTACATTGGACTCCACCCGGACCCCGTTTCTGCGCCGGCTGCAGGTGCCGTGACTGGCGAGGGTTTCCACTTCGGCCACAGAGTGGGTTCATGTTGTCCCCATCGGGCCCACCAGCCCCAGCACCACTTCTGCCCAGGACAAACAGGTAGGTCAAATATGATGGCAGAGTATAGCATTAATGGTAAGACTCTTGGCAGTGTGGCAGGTCAGAGGGATCTTGGGGTCCGAGTCCATAGGACACTCAAAGCTGCTGCTCAGGATGACTCTGTGGTTAAGAAGGCATTCGGTGCATTGGCCTTCATCAGCCGTGGGATTGAGTTTGGGAGCCGAGAGGTAACGTTACAGCTATATATAGGACCCTGGTCAGACCCCACTTGGAGTACTGTACCCAGTTCTGGTCGCCTCACTACAGGAAGGACGTGGAAACCATAGAAAGGGTGCAGAGATTTACAAGGATGTTGCCTGGATTGGGGAGCATGCCTTATGAGAATAGGTTGAGTGAACTCAGCCTTTTCTCCTTGGAGCGACGGAGGATGAGAGGTGACCTGATAGAGGGGTACAAGATAATGAGAGGCATTGATCATGTGGATAGTCAGAGGCTTTTCCCCAGGGCTGAAATGGCTAGCACGAGAGGGCATAGTTTCAAGGTGCTTGGAAGTAGGTACAGAGGGGATGTCAGGGGGATGTTTTTACACAGAGCGTGGTGAGTGTGTGGAATGGGCTGCCGGCGGTGGTGGTGGAGGTGGAAACGATGGGGTCTTTTAAGTGACACCTGGATGGATACATGGAGCTTAGAAAAATAGAGGGCTATGGGTAAGCTTAGGTAGTTCTAAGGTAAGGACATGTTCGGCACAGCTTTGTGGGCCAAAGGGCCTGTATTATGCTGTAGGTTTTCTATTCTTCTATGTAATGATCGCGGCCTTTCACTGTGTACCTGCATGGACATCTTTCCAAAGAGATTCTGGGAGGTTACTAATCTTACTTGTAAGCCCTTTCTTTCTTTTTCCAATATTTTTATTGATTTTGATTTCTATATATAGAATACAGAGTTCAAGAGAATAGATATTATAAAACAAAAGACAAAATATAATAATACCAGATAGAGTATATTGAATCACATTAACAAACTTCTTACTCTATATTCATATGGATTAGATTAGTTTGTATATTAGAATATAAACAATTTATATTCTTAACCATAATACCATAAGGTATAGGAGCAGAATTAGGCCATTTGGCCCATCGAGTCTGTTGTGCCGTTTCATCATGGCTAATCCATTTTTGTCTCAGCTCCAGTCTTCTGCCTTCTCTCTGTACTCCTTCATGCCCTGACTAATCAAGAACCTATCAACCTCTGTGTTAAACATACCCAATGACTTGGCCTCCACAGCCGCCAGTGGCAATGAATTCCACAGATTCACCACTCACTGGCTAAAGAAATTCCTCCTCATCTTTGTTCTAAATGGACGTCCCTCTATTCTGAAGCTGTGTCCTCTAGTCTTAGACTCCCTCACCATAGATAACATCCTCTCCACATCCACTCTATCAAGGACTTTCTCCATTCGACAAAGGTCACTCCTCATTCTTCTGAATACCAGTGAGTAGAGGCCCAGAACCATCAAACACTCCTCGCATGATAAGACTTGCATTCCCAGAATCATTCTCCTGAATCTCCTTTGAACCCTTTCCAACGTCAGCAGATCCTTTCTTAGGTAAGGGGCCTTTTTAGTTGTTGTAGAGGGAGCCCATATGCCTTTGGAATGTGGGAGGAAATTGGAACACACAAAAGAAACCCACACGGTCACAGGGAGAACGTACAAACAGCTGTGGGAATTGAACCCCCACTGGTGACTGCTGGTGGTGCAACCACTATTCTATCGTGCCGCCCTACCTGTTGGTCAGGGCTGCTCTGTCAATCCAATCTTTTGATCAGTCGAGACTTTAATCATTCAGCCATTGGTGCCCATGGCTCCAAGTTCTGGAATTCCTTCTCTCATCCTCTCCACATCTCTTCTGAGAAACACCCAATACTGGAGCATAGGAAAATGAGGGAAGATTTGACGTATACAAAATTATGAGGGGTATAGATAGGATGTTGTAGTTTCAGTGTGTTGTGGCCTAGGGTGGAAATGGGGATAAGCTCCCGCTAACTACAAGTGCCTATGAAAAGTATTCAGCCCCTCCCGCCACCCATGGAAGTTTTGATGTTTTATTGTTTTACAACATTGAACCACAGTGGATTTAATTTGACTTTTTTTGACAATGATCAGCAGAGATAGAATCTTTCGTGTCAAAGTGAAAACAGATCTCTACAAAGTGATCTAAATGTATTACAAATATAAAACACCAAGTAACTGACTGGATAAGTATTCACCCCCTTCAAGTCAGTATTTAGTAGATGCACTTTTGGCAGCAATTACAGCCTCGAGTCTGTGTGGATATGTCTCTATCAGCTTTTCACATCTGGACACTACAATTTTTCCCCTTTCTTCTTTACAAAACTGCTCAAGCTCTGTCAGATTGCATGGGGATCGTGAGTGAACAGCTCCTTTCAGGTCCAGCCACGGGTGTGTTTTTGATGATGTGCAGTGTCTGGCTTTTGCTAAACATAGCATATAGTTTCATGGCCAAAAAGCTGAATTTTGGTTTCATCAGACTATAGAACCTTCTTCCAGCTGACTTCAGAGTCTCCCACATGACTTCTGGCAAACTCCAGCCGAGATTTCTTCTGAGTTTTTTTCAACAGTGTCTTTCTCTTTGCCACTCTCCCATAAAGCTACAACTGGCGAAGCACCCAGGCAATGGTTGTTTTATACGCAGCCTCTCCCTTCTTGCACAATCACTCAGTTTTTGAGGACTACCTGCTCTAGGGAGATTTACAGTTGTGCCATATTCTTGTCATTTTTTGATGACTGACTTAACTGTACTCCAGGGGATATTCAGTGACTTGGAAATTTACTTGTATCCATCTCCTGACTTGTGCTTTTCAATAACCTTTTCATGGAGTTGTTTGGAGTGTTCTTTTGTCTTCATGGTGTAGTTTTTGCCAGGATACTGACTCACCAGCAGTTGGACCTTCCAGATACAGGTGTATTTTTACTACAATCAATTGAAACACCTTGACTGCACACAGGTGATCTCCGTTTAACTAATTATGTGACTTCTAAAACCAATTTGCTGCACCACTGATGAATTGTTGTGTTATATTAAAGAGGGTGAATGCTTATACAATCAATTATTTTGTGTTTTATATTTGTAATTAATTTAGATCACTCAGTACAGACCTGTTTTCACTTTGACACGAATGAGTCTTTTCCTGTTGATCAATGTCAAAAAATGTCAAATTAAATCCACTTAGATTCAACGTTATAAAACATGAAAACTTTCTCAGGGGGTGAGTACTTTTCACAGGCACTGTATTAAATGCTCCCCATGGCATGTTCCTCAAATAGCCTCTGACAACTAGCTCCTGGCCTTCACGTGTGGCTTAGGTACTAGACCCAATGGAACTATTTCTACCGACAATAAAAGGGCCAAAGGCAGGTTCCTGGCATCTTAAAACCATTCGCTTCAGATGGGGCTTGTCAGCTGTGGTTAGGAGAAGGAAGATGCTGATTTCAAATCTCTGCTGCCTTGTGGGTATACTCACTCATGGGGGGGTGGCTTGGAGAGTAAACTCCGAGGGAAAATCCACTGCTGGAATCCCTAAGGACTATGTTAGCTGACTGGCAATTTCTGTGATGGTGCTGGTGCCGAACTGTATCGGTGTCTGCCGTTCCTTTGGGTTCACTAGTTGCACGGGGGCAGGGGGACCCCACTGCATGGGCAACAGCTCGCTCTCCCTATTGTACCACCCTGGCTTGCATATCTAGACAGCTTGGATGCAACATTGATGGCCAATGGCGGCCTCAACTTAGATAGGATAAGTGCAAGCAGGGTCTTCCCACTGAGTTTGGCTGAGAGGTCATGGGTTAAGGGTGAAAGGTGAAATGCTTTAGGGGAGGAAGAGGAGAACTTCATTCAGGGTGATGAGAATGTGCAACAAGCGGCGAGCAGAAGTGGTGGATGGGGGTTTGATTTCGACATTTAAGAGAAATTTAGATAGGTAATGGATGGAAGGGGTATGGAGGACTTTGGTCGTGGTGCAGGTCAATGGGAGTAGGCAGAATAATAGTTCAGCATAGACTAGATGGGCCAAAGGGCCTGCTTCTGTGTTGTAGTGTTCTATGGCCCTAGTACTTGTTCACTTGCCCCAGTCGCTACTCAGCTTTGTTCTTTCATGCTCCTTTTGCCAAATTCCTTGGTCTTGCTGACGTGAGCTGTTTCTGGGCCCCAGCACCAGGTATTCTGAGTCCAGCCCCTATGGGTCAGCTGAGACTTCACTCCCTGGCCCAGAAGGGGAAGAGGAGACGGAGGCATAGAACAGTTTTCACACAGCAGCAGTTGGAATATCTGGAAAACCTCTTCAACACATCAAGTTACCCAGATAGCAGCACCAGGGAGAAGCTGGCCAGGAAAACCCATCTCTCCGAGGAGACCATCAAGGTACGTGACTTCCAGTCAAAAGACAACATCTGCAGGCAGAAACCAAATGGATGAATACCTGCATGATTGTAGCACCTGTTGCATTTCCTTTCACAGCATAGAACATCGAACAGTATAGCATACAGTACAGTCCCTTCGGCCCACAAGGTTGTGATAACTTTTTAACCTATTCTGAGATCAATCTAACAATTCCCTCCTACATAACCCTCCGTTTTTCTATCATCCATGTGCCTAATTAGTTTCTTAAATGCCCCTAATGTATCTGCCTCTACCACCACCCTGGCAGGACGTTCCATGTTCCCACCACTCTCTGCGTAGAAAAAATCACCGCAGACATCCTCACACCCCCCACATACTTTCCTCCAATCACCTTAAAACTATGCTTCCTCATATTTGCAATTTCTGTCTGTTTGTCCACTCGATCTATGCCTCGTATCATCTTGTACACCTCTATCAAGTCACCTCTCATCCTCCTTTGCTCCAAAGGGAAAAGCCCTAGCTCACTCATAAGACACGCTCTCTGATCCAGGCAGGGTCCTGGTAAATCTCCGCTGCATCCTCCCTAAAGCTTCCGCATCCTTCCTAAAACGTGGCGACCAGAGCTGAACACGATATTCCAAGTGTGGTCTAATCAGGGTTTTATAGAGCTGCAACGTTACCTTGTGGTTCTTGTACTCAGTCCCCTGACCAAAGGTAGAGTAGTGGTTAGCACAACGCTTCACAGTATAGGTGATCTGGATTCAATTCCTGCTCTTGCCTGTAAGGAATTTTTACGTTCTCCCTGTGTAATACGTGGGTTTTCTCCAAGTGCTATGGTTTCCTCCCACAGTCCAAAGACGTACCGGTTGGTAGGTTAATTGGTCATTGTAAATTGTCCTGTGATTAGGCTCGGGTTAAATCGGGTGGTGCGGCTTGAGATGCCAGAATGGCCTATTCTGCACTGTATCTCAATAAAAAATGAACGGATAAATAAATAAATATTAATGAACACATCACCAAGTCTGCACATAGCAAGATCCATTAAATGACAATGTGACCAACTACTTTTGCCATGTTGATTGATGGATTGTATTGTAGATTACTGCAAGTCTGGTTTTGTTTGCCTGTATTCATAAGACCATGAGATGTAGGAGCAGAATTCACCCATTTAGTCTACCATTTCATTGCTGATCCATGTGTATGGCTGAATGACAATTAAACTTGAATTTAGTCCAAAGACACCCCTACTTATCCTAGGTGTAATAGTAATTAAATCATTTATATCCACCTCAGATAGTGATAGGACCCAAAAAGGGGAATTGGAGAAGTATGAGGGAAAATAGGAATAAATTAGGGCCAGGGTTTTATGTAGAGGTTTAGCCTTTGACACATAAATCCTAGTTTGATATCTCTTCCAAAAGACGGTGTCTCCAACCCTCTTAGGACTGTGCTGGGAAACATTTATCCACGACATCATCATGGAGTGATGCCTCAAAAAGGCAGCATCCATCATTAAGGACCTCCATAACCCACTAGTTCATAAGAAGGTTTCCAGGAATGAAAGGGTTAACGTATGAGGAATGCTTGATGGTTCTGGACCTGTATTTGCCAAAGTTTAGAAGAATGGTGGTGGAATCTCATTGAAACTTGGAATATTGAAAGGCCGAGATAGAGTGGATGTGGAGAGGATGTTTCCTGTAGTGGGGGAGTCTAGGGCCAACAGGCACAGCCTCAGAATAGAAGAATGTCCCTTTAGAATGGAGAAGGGGAGGAATTTCTTTAATTAAAGAGTGGTGAATCCGTGGAATCCATTGCCACAGATAGTTGTGGAGGCCAAGCCATTGGTATATAGGTAAAGTAGAGGTTGATGGATTCTTCATTTGTAAGGGTGTTAGAGGTGATGGGGAGAAGGCAGGTGAAAGGGATTGAGAGAGATAATAAATCAGCCATGATGAAATGCTGGAGAAGATGTGATAGGCCGAGTGGCTTCATTCTGCTCCTATGTCTTATGGCCTGTAGTTGTTAAACAAATTCACCTTCGTAGTAAATGACCTGGAAACAAGGGGAACATAAATCATCCCAGTTGTCCATTTCTTGGTTTGTTCACTTACAGAAAAGGTAAGAAGACACGATTGGAGTTAGTTGTGATTCCACCACAACTAAGGATGACACAGCCAGTTAGAATGCTCACCACGGTACATCTGTGGAAATTTGCAAGTGTTTTTGGTGACATACCAAATCTCCATAAACTCCTAATGAAATACAATGCCTACAAAAAATATTCACCCCCCCCCCCGTGGAAGTTTTCACGTTTTATTGTTGTACAACATTGAATCACAGTGGATTTAATTTGGCTTTTTTGACACTGATCAACAGAAAAGGACTCTTTCATGTCAAAGTGAAAACAGATCTCTCCAAAGTGATCTAAATTAATTACAAATATAAATTACAAAATAATTGATTGCATGAGTATTCACTCCCTTCAAGTCAGTGTTTAGTAGATGCACCTTTGGCAGCAATTACAGCCTTGAGTCTGTGTGGATAGGTCTCTATCAGCTTTGCACAACTGGACTCTGCAATTTTCCCCATTCTTCTTTACAAAACTGCTCAAGCTCTGTCAGGTTGCATGGGGATGGTGAGTGAACAGCTCTTTTCAAGTCCAGCCACAAATTCTCAATTGGATTGAGGTTTGGACTCTGACTTGGCCACTCCAGGACAATAACTTCATTATTTTTAAACCATTCCTGTGTAGCTTTGGCTTTATGCTTGGGGTCATTGTCTTGCTGGAAAACAAATCTTCTCCCAAGTCACAGTCCTCTTGTAGATTACATCAGATTTTCCTCCAGGATTTCCCTATATTTTGCTGCATTCATCTTACCTTCTACATTCACAAGCCTTCCAGGGTCTGCTGCAGTGAAGCATCCCCACAGCATGATGCAGCTACCACCATGCTTCACAGTAGGGATGGTGTGTTTTTGATTATGTGAGGTGTTTGGTTTACACCAAACAAAGTGTAAGTTGGCAAAAAAGCTCAATTTTGGTTTCATCAGACCATAGAAACTTCTTCCAATTGACTTCAGAATCTCCCACATGCCTTCTGGCAAACTCTCGCCATGATTTCATGTGAGTTTTTTTTCACCTTTTTGCCACTCTCCTATAAAGCTGTGATTGATGAAGTACCCAGGCAACAGTTGTATGTGCAGTCTCTCCCATCTCAGCCACTGAAGCTTGTGACTCCTCCAGAGTTGTCATAGGTCTCTTGGTGGCCTCCCTCACCAGTCCCCTTCTTGGACGGTCACTCAGT
Source organism: Mobula birostris (assembly GCF_030028105.1). NCBI lineage: Eukaryota > Metazoa > Chordata > Chondrichthyes > Myliobatiformes > Myliobatidae > Mobula > Mobula birostris. The sequence continues at coordinate 110,168,381 of NC_092381.1, read as the reverse complement.
TTTTGAGGACGGCCTGCTCTAGGCAGATTTACAGCTGTGCCATATTCTTTCCATTTCCTGATGATTGATTTAACTGTACTCCAGGGGATATTCAGTGACTTGGAAATTTTCTTGTATCCATCTCCTGACTTGTGTTTTTCCATAACGTTTTTGCAGAGTTGCTTGGAGTGCTCTTTTGTCTACGTGGAGTAGTTTTTGCCAGGATACTGGCTGACCAGCAGTTGGGCCTTCCAGATACAGGTGTATTTTTACTAAGATCAATTGAAACACCTTGATTTGCACACAGGTCTCCAAAAACAGATTTCCATTTAACTAATTATGTGACTTCTAAAACCAATTGGCTGCACCAGTGATGATTTGGTATGTCATTTTAAAGTGTTGGTGAATACTGATGCAATCAATTATTTTGTGTTTTATAATTAATTTAGATCACTTTGTAGAGATTTGTTTTCACTTTGACATGAAAGAGTCTTTTTCTGTTGATGAGTGTCAAAAAAGCCAAATTAAATCCACTGTGAATCAATATTGTAAAACAATAAAACATGAAAACTTCCAAGGGCAGGGGAGGAGTGAGTACTTTTCATAGGCACTGCATATCTATTTAAAATGTAAATTAAATAAGTAGTGCAAAAAAGAAAAAAAAGTAGTGAGGTAGTGTTCAGGAGTTCATTGTCCATTCAGAAATCAGATGGCAGAGGGGAAGAAACTGTTCCTGAATCGTTGAGTGTGTGTCTCCAGGCTCCTGTACCTCCTCCCTGATGTTAGCAATGAGAAGAGGGCATGTCCTGGGTGATGAGGGTCCTTAATGATCAGATGCCACCTTTTTGAGGTATCACTCCTTGAAGATTTCCAGTATGCTGGGGAGACATGGAGCTAAGTTTACAACTTTATACAGCTTATTTCGATTCTGTGCAGTACCCCCAACCCCCGTACCAGATGGTGATGGAGCCAATTAGAATGCTCTGTACAGTATATCTGTAGAAATCTGCAAGTGACAAACCAAATCACCTCAAACTCTGAATGAAATATAGCCACTGTTGTGCCTTCATTGATATGTTGGCCCAGGATAGATCCTCAGAGATATTGATACCCAGGGACATGAAAGTACTCACCCTTTCCACCTGATGAAGACTGGTGTGTGTTTCACTTGTCTTACCCTTTCTGAAGTCCACAATCAATTCTTTGGTCTTACTGTCAATGAGTGCAGGGTTGTTGCTGCAACACCTCTCAACCAGCAGATCTATCTTGCTCCTGGATGCCCTCTCGTCACCATCTGAAATTCTGCCAACAATAGCTGTGCCATCATCAAATTTTTAGATGGCATTTGAGCTGTGCAGCCATAGGTGTAGAGAGAGTAGAGCAGAGGGCTACAGCCATAGGTGTAGAGAGAGTAGAGCAGAGGGCTACAGCCATAGGTGTAGAGAGAGTAGAGCAGGGGGCTAAGCACGCATCCCTGAGGTGCGCCAGTGTTGATTATCAGCGAGGTGGAGGTGCTATTTCCGATCCGCACAGACTGCGGTCTCCCGGTGAGGAAACCGAGGATCCAGTTGCAGAGGGAGGTGTAGAAGCCCAGGCTTTGGAGCTTTTCGATCAGAACTGTTGGCGTGATTGTGTTAAAACACTGAGCTGTAGTCAATAAACAGCAGCCTGATGTATTAGTAACAGAATGCCATGGCGTGATTTTAAAGGGAACCGGGGGCGGGGGGTGCTAAAAATTCCACAGATTCATCACTCTCTGATTCATGATCCTCTGGCCTTAGGCTCCCCCACCATAGAAAACATTGTCTCAACATCCACTCTTTCAAGGCCTTTCACCATTTGATAGGTTTCAAAGAGGTCACCCCTCATTCTTCTGAATTCCAGTGAGTACAGGGCCAGAGATACCAAACATTCTTCATATGACAAGCCATTCAATACTGGAATCATTTTTGTGAACTTCCTTTGAACCCTCTCCAATGCAAGCACATCCTTTCTCAGATAAGGGGCCAAAACTGCTCACAATACCCAAGTGAGGCCTCAACAGTGCCTTAGAAAGCTTCAGCGTTATACCTTTTCTTTTATATTCTAGTCCTCTCAAAATGAATGCTAACATTGCATTTGCTTTCCTCACCACTGACTTCACTTGCAAATTAACCTTTAGGGAATCCCACACGAGAACTCCCAAGGCCTCAGAAATTTGGATTTTCTCTCCCTTTAGAAAATAGTCTATACTTTCATTTCTTCTACCAAAGTGCATGACCATACACTTCCTGACACTGTATTCAGTCTGCCACTTCCTTGCCCATTCTCCCAATCTGTCTAAGTCCCTCTATAGCCTCTCTACTTCCTCAAAACTACCTGTCCCTCCACCTGTGTTCTTATTGTCCACAAACTTTACAACCGATACATTTCACTGAATGTTTTGATGTTTCCATGCACTTGTGACAAATAAAAGTGATCTCTAATCTCTAAATTTATCTCACAGACAAAGTTACTTAAAAAAAATCAGTTCACAAAGTGTTAGGGCATTCAGTACATGTGCAAGGTGTGGTATTTTGGGAAGTACCCAAACCCAAGGCACAAACAAAATGCTGGAGGATCTCAGTAGGTCAGGCAGCATCTAACGAGGGGAAAAGCAGCCAATGTTTCTGACCAAGACCCTTCATCGGGATGTGACTCAGAGAACAGCAGGGCTGTGGGGGAGTGTTGTGGATCAGAAGAATGGATGATTACAACTACATGATTCCCAGAAGTGAATGCTCAGGAAGACAGTGGGGGCGGGGGGTGAAGCTGGTGTTTTAACATAGAGTATAGTTCAGGCCTAGGATGGCGGAGTAGAGTTGTAGGGAGAGATTGGGCAGACTTTATTCCCTGGAGTGTAGGAGACTGGGAGGTGAACTTCAGAACCAGGATCAGGTTTAATATCACCGGCACATGTCGTGAAATTTGTTAACTTTGTGGTAGCAATACAACGCAATACATGATAAATACAGAAATAAACTGAATATATATGCATGTATGTCAAATAGTTAACTTAAAATAAGTCATGCAAAAAACAAAATTTAGAAAACTGATGGCAGGGGAGTGAACCTGTTCCTGAATCACTGAGTGTGTGCCTTCAGGCTCCTGTACCTCCTCCCTGATGGTAGCAATGAGAAGAGGGCATGTCCTGGGTGATGAGGGTCCTCAATGATGGATGCCGTCTTTCTGAGGCAGCACTCCTTGAAGATGTCTTGGATACAATGGATGCTAGTGCCCATGATGGATCTGACTAAGTTTACAAGTTTCTGCAACTTACTTCAATCTTATGCAGTAGCCACCCCACCCCCATACCAGACAGTGATGCAGCCAGTCAGAATGCTCCCCACAGTACATCTGTACAAGTTTTCAAGTTTTGTAGGTGATAAACCAAATCTCCTCGAACTCCTAATGAGATATAGCCACTGTGCTGCCTTCTTTATAGCTGCATCGATATGTTGGGACCAGGTTAGTTCCCCAGAGATGTTGATACCCAGGAACTTGGAGTTGCTCATTCTCTCCACTTCAGATTCCCCTGTGAGGTCTGGTGTGTTTTCCCTTGTGTTTCGGAAGTCCACAATCAGTTCTTTGGTCTTACTGACGTTGAGTGCAAGGTTGTTGCTGCGACAACACTCAACCAGCTGACATATCTCACTCCTGTACACCATCTCGATACCATCTGAGATTCCACCAACTACTCATGGGAGTGTTTAAAAAACATGAGGAGGCACATGTTTCCAATCTTTTCCCCAGGGAAAGAGAATCAAAAACTAGAGAGCAGAGGTTTAGGATGAGAGGGGAAAGACCTAAGGGACAACTTCTTCATGCAGAGGGTGGTGGGTGTATAGAACGAGCTGCCAGAGGTTGTGGTTGAGGCAGGTACATCAGCAACATTTAAACTACACTGGGACCGATACAATGGATTCTGTTTAGTCGGGACAGCCGTTTATTTGGGACAGCTCATCCATGACTTTGGATTTCCAGCATCTGCAGACTTTCTTGTGTTTATCAGAAAAAACAAAAACTAAATCAAGAAAATAAACACAAAATAACCTGCAGATGCTGGGATCAAAGCAACAAGCACAGTACGCTGGAGGAACTCAGCAGGTCCGGCAGCATCAGTGGAAACGATGAGTCGACGTTTTGGGCTGGAATCATAGAAACATAGAAAATAGGTGCAGGAGTAGGCCATTCGGCTCTTCGAGCCTGCACTGCCATTCAGTATGATCATGGCTGATCATCCAACTCAGAACCCTGCACCAGCCTTCCCTCCATTCCCCCTGATCCCTTTAGCCACAAGGGCCTTATTTAACTCCCTCTTAAATATAGCCAATGAACTGGCCTCAACTGTTCCCTGTGGCAGAGAATTCCACAGATTCACCACTCTCTGTGTGAAGAAGTTTCCTCATCTCGGTCCTAAAAGGCTTCCCCTTTATCCTTAAACTGTGACCCCTCGTTCTGGAGTTCCCCAACATCGGGAACAATATTCCTGCATCTAGCCTGTCCAATCCCTTTAGGATTTTATATGTTTCAATAAGATCCCCCCTCAATCTTCTAAATTCCAACAAGTATAAGCCTAGTCAATCCAGTCTTTCATCATATGAAAGTCCTGCCATCCCAGGAATCAATCTGGTGAACCTTCTTTGTACTCCTCTATGGCAAGGATATCTTCCCTCAGATTAGGGGACCAAAACTGCACACAATACTCCAGGTGTGGTCTCACCAAGGCCTTGTACAATAGTACCGCCCCACTCCTGTACTCGAATCCTCTCGCTATAAATGCCAGCATACCATTCACCTTTTTCACCGCCTGCTGTACCTGCATGCCCACTTTCAATGACTGGTGTATAATGACACCCAGGTCTCGTTGCACCTCCCCTTTTCCTAATCGGCCACCATTCAGATAATAATCTGTTTTCCTGTTTTTGCCACCAAAGTGGATAACCTCACATTTATCCACATTAGATTGCATCTGCCATGAATTTGCCCACTCACCTAACCTATCCAAGTCACCCTGCATCCTCTTAGCATCCTCCTCACAGCTAACATTGCCGCCCAGCTTCGTGTCATCCGCAAACTTGGAGATGCTGCATTTAATTCCTTCATCTAAGTCATTAATATATATTGTAAACAACTGGGGTCCCAGCACTGAGCCTTGCAGTACCCCACTAGTCACTGCCTGCCATTCCGAAAAGGTCCCGTTTATCCCCACTCTTTGCTTCCTGTCTGCCAGCCAATTCTCTATCCACATCAATACCTTACCTCCAATACTGTGTGCTTTAAGTTTGCACACTAATCTCCTGTGTGGGACCTTGTCAAAAGCATTTTGAAAATCCAAATATACCACATCCACTGTTTCTCCCCTATCCACTCTACTAGTTACATCCACAAAAAATTCTATGAGATTCATCAGACATGATTTTCCTTTCACAAATCCCTGCTGACCTTGTCCGATGATTTCACCACTTTCCAAATGTGCTGTTATCACATCTTTGATAACCGACTCTAGCATTTTCCCCACCACCGATGTTAGGCTAACCGGTCTATAATTCCCCGGTTTCTCTCTCCCTCCTGAACAAAGAAGGAGGGGAAAGGATTTGAAGAATGCTTGTAGGTTTAGTTGAAAGACCAGTAATTTGAAAGACAAAGGGGTGGGGGAGGGGAAGCAGGGACATCATAGGCAAGAAAACAATGGGTAGTAGAAGAAGGAGGTGGAACCATGAGGGAGGTGATAGGCAGCTGGGAGAGGGGGCAGAGTGAAATAGAGATAGAGGAAGGGAGGGGGAGGAAATTACCAGAAGTTGGAGAATTCTATGTTCATACCAAAGGGCTGGAGACTACCTAGACGGTATATAAGGTGTTGCTCCTCCAACCTGAGTTTAGCCTTGGCATGGCAGTAGAGGAGGCCATGTATGGATATATCTGAATGGGAAGCAGAGTTGAAGTGGGTGGCTACCGGGAGATCCTGTCTGTTGTGGCGGACGGAGTGGAGGTTCTCAACGAAGCGGTCCCCCAATCTGCGTCGGGTTTCACCGATGTAGAGGAGGCCGCACCAGGAGCACCCGATGCAATAGATGACCCCAAAAGACTCACAAGTGAAGGGATGGGAAGAGGTATAGTCAAGGTAGTTATGAGAGCCAGTGGGCTTGTAGAAGATGTCAGTGGACAGTCTGTCTCCAGAGATGGAGACCGAGACATCGAGAAAGGGGAGAGAAGTGTCCGAGATAGACCAAGTGAATTTGAGGGCTGGGTGGAAGTTTGAAGTAAAGTCGATGAAATTGACGAGCTCAGCATGGGTGCAGGAAACAGCACCAATGTAGTCGTCAATGTACCGAAGGAAAAGTTGGGGAGCAGTACCAGAATAGGTTTGGAGCACAGACTGTTCCACATAAGCAACGAAGAGGCAGGCGTAGCTGGGTCCCATGCGAGTTCCCATAGCTACACCCTTAGTCTGAAGAAAGTGGGAAGAGCCAAAAGAGAAGTTATTAAATGTGAGAACCAGTTCCGCCAACCGGAGGAGGGCAGTGGTGGTGGGGAACTGGTGAGGTCTATTATCCAGGAAGTAGTGGCGGGCTTTGAGCCCTTCTTGATGGGGAATGGAGGTGTATAAGGATTGGACATCCATAGTGAAAATCAAGAAAATAAGCAGGATTCCCTTTGTTTATTTGGGACAACATGCCGCTTAATTGGGGCAGGAGGTTGTTGCTGAATAGCTTCTAACTAGCATCAGTTGTGTGCACCTTCTGTGGCCGTTAGAAATTACTGCATACTTGGAGCAAACAGTTTTAAATAGCATCAGTTGCGTATGTTGCTGCTCAAAAAGCAGTGAATTTTGTCACCAATAGTTGGTGAGAAATAAGCAGTGAGACAATTTGAACTGTTTTTCTCACTGTGGTTTCAAGCATTCAGGCTTGGAGATGTCAGAGTTGGCTGGGAGTGAAAGTGAAACAATTTCACTACTTCAACAAGTTAGAAACTATGAGGGTATCGACAATTATCTTGAATGTTACAATAAAAATGAAGATTTGGAGGATGTAATCATTTAAAACATTGTATGTAGGCAATCCATTATCTACTTTAGGTGTCTGCTGATATTGTTCATTTACAGTCAATTAAAAGAATGCAGCAGATGAATTCCTCCATTGATAACTATTAGGAACTAATACACAGATTTATAGTACTGTAGTAGACCATAAGAATTAGGCCATTCGGCCCATTGAGTCTGCTCTGCCACTCCATCATAGCTGATCCCCGATCTCACTCAACCTCATACACCTGCCTTCTCGCCTTATCCTTTGAGGCCCTAACCAATCAGAAAATTATCAACTTCTGCCTTAAATGTACCCACAGACTTGGCCTCCACCGCAGTCTGTGGCAGAGCATTCCACAGATTCACTATTCTTTGGCTAAAAAAATCCTCCTTACCTCTTCTAAAAGATCGCCACTCAATAGCCCATAACTGTTGACAATATTCCAAATGCAGTTTGACTAGTGCCTAATAAAGGATCAGCATTATCTCCTTGCTTTTATATTCTATTCCCCTCAAAATAAATGTCAATATTGCATTTGCCTTCTTTACCACAAACTCAACCTGTAAATTAACTTTCTGGGAGTCTTCCACGAAGACTCCTAAGTCCCTCTGCACCTCTGATATTTGAACCTTCCTCCCCATTTAGATAATAGTCCGCACTATTGTTCCTTTTACCAAAATGCATTATCGTACATTTCCCAGCACTGTATTCCATCTGCCACTTTTTTGTCCATTCTTTCAATTTGTCCGAGTCCTGCTGCAATTGCATTGCTTCCCCAGCACTACCTACCCCTCCACCTATCTTCCTATCATCCACAAACTTTGCCACAAGGCCATCAATTCCATTGTCCAAAACGTTGACAAACAATGTGAAAAGTAGCGGTCCCAATACTGACCCTTGAGGAACACCACTAGTCACTGGCAGCCAACCAGAAAAGGTCTCTTTTATTCCCACTCTCTGCCTCCTGGCTGTCAGCCTTTCGTCTATCCATGCCAGTATCTTTCCTGCAATTCCATAGGATTTTATCTTGTTAAGCAACCTCATATGCTGCAGCTTAATAAATGTCATCTGAAAATCCAAGTATATGAAATCCACTACCTCTTCTTTGTCCACCCTGCTTGTTACTTCCTCGAAGAACTCCAACAGATTTGTCAGGCAAGGTTTCCCTTTACAGAAACCATGCTGACTTTGACTTATTTAATCATTAATCTCCAAGTACACTGAAACCTCATCCTTAATAATAGACTCCAACACTTTTCCAACCACTGAGGTTAGGCTAACTGGCCCATAATTCCTTTCTTTTACCTTCTTCCCTTCTTAAAGAGTGGAGTGACATTTGCAATCTTACAGTCCTCCGGGATCATGCCAGCATCAAGTGATTCTTGAAAGATCTTGACCAATGCATCAGTTATCTCTTCAGCAACCTCTCTCAGGACTCTGGGATGTCATCCATCTTGTCCAGATGTCTTATCCACCTGAAGACCTTTGAGTTTGCCTGGCACTTTTTCCGTTGTAACAGCAATGGCACTCACTCCTGCTCCCTGACACTCACAGACCTCTGGCACACTGCTAGTGTCTTCCACAGTGAAGACTGGTGCAAAGTACCCATTAAGTTCATCCATTACTATCTCACCAGCATCATTTTCCAGTGGTCCAATATCAACTCTCACCTCCCTTTTACTCTTTATATAACTGAACAACTTTTAGATTCTTGTATTATATTATTGGCAAGTTTCCCCTCATATTTCATCTTTCCCCTTCTTATAGCTTTTTTTGTTGCTTTTTGTTGGATTTTAAAAGCTTCCCAATTATCCAACTTCCCACTCACTTTTGCTACCTTATATGCCCTTTCCCTGGCTTTTATGCAGTCCTTAACTCTCTGTGTCATCCATGGTTGCCTAGCCCTGCCATTTGAGAAATTCTTCTGTAGGACATATCTAGCCTGCACCATTCCAATACTGAGACATGTGACTTCTGCTTCTCCTTCTCAAACTGCAGTATGAATTCAATCATATTATGATCACCATCTCCTAAGGGTTCCTTTACATTAAGCTCCCTAATAAGATCTGGGTTATTACACAACACTCAGTTTAAGATAGACTTTTCCCAAGCAGGCTCAAGCACAAGCTGCTCTAGAAAGCCATCTTGTAGGCATTCAACAAATTCCCTCTCTTACAATCTGACACCAATCTGATTTTCCCAATCCCCGTGCATATTGAAGTTCCCCATTACAATTGTGTAATTACCCTTATTACATGCCTTTTCCAGCTCCCTTTGCAATCTCAACCCTACATCCTGGCTACTATTTGGAGGCCTATATATGATTATTGTACTATAGTAGTATATGATTTTATATATGATTATATATAGTAGTATTGGTAGTGTTCTAATTTGTTCTGTATTTTATTTAGATACATAATTTGTTATTCAGTTAAACAGTAGTTAATATTTTTTCATTTTAACTATTTCCATGATATTTTGGCTAATTGGTGCAGCCGCTAAATTGGGCCAAAATGCACTGGTCCCAGTGTGTCCCAATTAACCAGAATCCACTGTATATGGATAGGAAAGGTTTAGGGCAGGGGTTCCCAACCTGGGGTCCATAGACTCCTCAATTAATTGTAGGGATCCATGGCATAAAAGATGTTTAGGGGGATATGGGCCAAACATGGGCAAATGGAACCAGCGTAGATGGGCCAACATGGAAGGGTTGGACAGAGGAACAGATTCTGTGTTGTACCAGTCGTTAACCCAGATAAATGTGAGCTGTTGCACCTCAGTAGGTCAAATACAAGAAGACAGTTCACTGTTAAAGGCAAGATCCTTAACAGTGATGCTGAGCAGAGAGATCTTGGGTTCCAAGTTCATAGCTCCTAGAAAGTGGCTACACAGGTCGATGAGGTGGTTAAGGCAGCTTATAGAATGCTTTTATTAGTCGAGGCATTGAGTTCAAAAGTCAAGAGGTTACGTTGTAACTTTATAAAACTTTGGTTGGGCCACATCTGGAGTACTGCATACAGTTCTGGTTGCCCCACTATAGGAAGGATGTTGAGGCTTTGGAGAGGGTGCAGAAGAGGTTTACCAGGATGCTGCCTGGTTTAGAGGGCATGTGCAATCATGAGAAGCTGGATAAACTTGGGTTGTTTTCTCTAGAGCACCAGAGGACATGTATTGAAGGTGTGAGGGGGTAGGTTCCAGGGGGATGTGAGGATAAGTTTTTTACTCAGAGAGTGGTGGATGTCTGGAATGTGCTGCTTGGTACAGTAGTAGAGGCAAGTACATTCGAGGCTTTTAAGAGATGTTCGGATAGACACATGGATGTAAGGAAGATGGAGGGATGTGGACACGGTGTAGGTAGGAGGGATTAGTGTTTTGCTGTTTTTGATTTACTTTTTAGCTGGTTCAGCACAACACTGTGAGCCGAAGGGTCTGTTCCTGTGCTGTACTCTTCTAGGTTCTATGCTGGTTATAGCTCTGCTGTTGTGTGTGAGTTTGCTGGATAGAAGGACCAGAGGGCACAGCATCAGAATTCAAAAATGTCCCTTTAGAACAGAGATTAGGAGGAATTTCTTTAGCCAGAGGGGGATGAATCCGTGGAATTCATTACACAGATAGCTTGGAGGTTGATAGGTTCTTGGTTATTCAGGGCATCAAAAGTTATGGGGAGAAGGTTGAGGCCCTTCATTGGTTGGAGTCAACTAAGGATGTTGCGTCTAGCGCCTTTGTTGCCAGGGCAGAGCAATATGGAGAGCAGGCTGTTGCCTATGCAGCAACCCCCCCTCTCCATATAGCTGATGAATCCAAAGGAATAGCAGAGACCAAAACTGTTTGGTACCACCAGCATTGCAGGAGTTGCCAGTCAGCGTTAAGCTCAACATTGGACTGCCTTAGGACTCCAGCTTTGGATTTTTCCCTTGGGATTTACTCCCGAAGCCTTCCCCGTGAGTGGGTATAGCCGCAAGGCAGTGGAGGCTTGAGATCAGTGCTTTCCTTCTCCCTGATGAGCTGCCAACCATCCGCTCGAAGCAACTGGTTTTAAGGCACCAGTAACCCGCCTTTGCCCCGCTCCTAGAAACAGTTCCGCTGGGCTTAGTAGCTAAGCCACATGTGAAGGCCCGGAGCTGGACTTGATTGTCAGAGGCTATTTGAGGTGCACTCCATTGGGAGCATTTAATAGGTAGTGGGAGCTTGTCCCCATTACCACCCTCCATGGCTATGATAACTAAGGAACTGAATGGGGTTGAGCAGTATAATAAATCCCCCATGATGGGATGGTGAAGCAGACTCCAGACTCCATAGACCAAATGGCCTAAATCTGCTTCTATGTCTTGTGGTATTACAACAGTGACTTCATTGCCCATGAAGTGCTTTGGGAAACCGCAGATGATGGAGAGGGTGGGCAAACTCTCAGGTAAGACCCCACCTGAAACCTGACAATCTGACAGTGCTGCGCTGCCTAGCCCAGTGAGACTTCAGTGCTCCCTAAACCGTCGCCGTGCCCTTCTTCCTAAACTCTCCTCGTTTCCACGTAGGTCTGGTTCAAAAACCGACGGGCTAAGTCAAGGAAACAGAAGACGCCCCCCCAAGGGAAGGTGAGCAGTTCGAGTATGTGTGACACTGTGGAGGACGCGGGCAAGGTCTCAGTCCATTCCAGTACGAAGTCATGATGCATCAGAATTGAGCGGCTCTTGGTGTTACACCCAAACGCTCCCAGTTTCTGGGTCCCAATCTGGCCTGGATTTTGTTAAACAGCAAAACATGGAAGTTTACTTAGAAAAGAGTCCCTGGAAGGAAAATGCTTGACATCCCCTGATTAAAGTGAACAAGAGAAAATATGCAGATGCTGGAAATCCAAGCAACACACACAAAATGCTGGAGGAACTCAGCAGCATCTAGGAAAAGAGTACAGCCGACATTTCGGGCAAAGACCCTTGATTTTACTTTAACCATTCACTTTAATCATTTATATGTGACCACTTGCTGTGTCAAGGGCATTGTCACAACAAATGCTTCAATCCAAACTTTGAACTCACGCCAACTGGGTTTTTTTCCACGTTTTGACTCGTCTAACCTCTGCGGATCCCAATCTGAATTACTGCAGACCAGTTCTGCAAAGATTCTCCAAACCTCTCAAAAAATCATGGTGAATGGTGCTTGCTTTGCACGAAGCCTGGTACTTATTTGTGGTTTGAAGATTTACTCTTCTGCTGGTGAGCTGGCAGTGGTGAAAGAAATCAGATACAGTTGTAGTGTGATTAATTACAGAGTAGTATCGAGATCGCTAGACTGGAGCGACCAGAGTTCAAATCCTGCTACAGTAGCTTGGGATTTTAAATTAAATTAAGTCAACTTGGAATGAGAAGGTAGTCTCAGTAATGGTGAACATGATGTAAACACCTACCTGCTGACAAGTATCCTTGAAAAGAGGAAATCTGTGGTCTTTAACCAGTTTGGTCTTTTATGACTCCAGGCCAAACAGTGAAGTCGAACTTTATTGAGGAAGAATTAAACTTTATTGGTCAACTTTGCCACTAAATATCAGTCCTGTGAATGGTTAATAACCAACAGTAAAAAACTTTATCTGCTCTGGGGGATTGTGAAGTGTGTGTGCGCGTGAGAGAGATTGGGAGAGAGGGGAAAGGGAGAGAGAGAGGGAGGAGAAAATGAGAAAGAGGAGGGGAAAGAAGGGGAAACGAGGAGGGACAAGGGGAGAGAGGTTGGGAGAGGGAGATGGAGAGAGGGGGAAGGGAAGAGGGAGAGAGGAAGACAGAGAGAGAGAGATGGAGGGAGAGGGGAGAGAAAGAAGAAGAGTGAGGGGCAGAGATGGGAGAGAGAAGGGGAAGAGGGGAGAGAGAGTGGAGAGAGAAGCGGGGAGAGGGAGAGAGATTGAGAGGGGGAAGAGGGGTGAAGAGGAAGGGGAGAGAGGGTGTGTCATAGGGAGAGGGGGAGGGAAGGAGGAGAGTAAGGGGGAGAGAAAGAGGAGGAGAGTGAGGGAGATAGGAGGGAGAAGGGGTAAGAGGGCAGGGGGAGAGTGAGAGAAGATTGAGAAAGGAGGAGAGTGGGTGGAAGACTTGGGGGAGAGGGAGAGGAAGTCAGGGAGGGAGAGTTTGGGGAGAGATGAAAGAGGGGGGAGAAAAAGAGGAGGAGAGATGGGAGAGAGAAGGGGTAAGAGGGCGGGGGGAGACAGAGTGGAGAGAGAGACTGGGAGAAAGGGGGAGAGAAGGGAGAGGGAGAAAGATTGAGGGGGAGGGGAGAGAAAGAGGGAAGGAGAAAGGGGAGGAGAGAGAGAGAAAATATATATTTATCTGTGTGCACATGAGTGCATGTATGCTTGTGAGAGAGTATGTATGTTTTTGCCAGGGTGATACATGTTTCTCTGTTCTACTGTAAATGCCCACAAGGAAATGAATCTTAGGGTTGTATATGGTGACAATAATAAACTTTGATAATAAATTTTCTTTGAACTTTGTTTTTGTGTGTTTCTATATGTAAGTTTGTACCTGCTTGTATTCTATGTGTGTGTGCATTTCCTGTGGAAAGCCGCCAGTGAAGGAGTGGAGCTTTGAGGCTTCGACTCGAGAGGCTTCGACGAGAAGAGGCGGAGGACGAGCTTGTTCCCAATTAGTTTTTACAATGTCTCCTGAGACGGTGATGTGCCTCTAATGTGAGATGTGGCAGTCTTGGGGGATCTCCCCTCTCCCGCAGAGTCACATCTGCCAGAAGTGCATACGGCTGGGTGATCTGGAAGACCATGTGAGGAATCTGGAGCAGCAGCTGGATGACCTTCGACTCATAAGGGAGAATGAGGCAGTCATAGATGAGAGCTACAGGGAGGTAGTCACACCTAGGCTGTCGGAAGCAGGTCGTTGGGTGACAGTCAGAGGAGGGAAAGCGAAGGTGAGTAGACAGGTAGTGCAGAGCACCCCTGTAGCCATTCCCCTGAATAATAAGTTTACCGTCCTGGATACTGTTGGCGGGGACGACCGACTAGGTGTGAACCACGGTGGCAGGGCCTCCGGCACGGAGTCTGACCCTGTGGTGCAGAGGGGTGGGACGGAGAAGAGGAGAGCTGTCATCATTGGAGACTCTATAGTCAGGGGAGCAGACAGGAGATTTTGAGGACGTGAGAAGGACACCCGCACGGTTTGTTGCCTCCCAGGTGCCAGGGTCCGGGATGTCTCTGACCAGGTGCACGACATCCTGGTACCAGAGGGAAAGCAACCAGAAGTCGTGATACATGTTGGGGCCAACGACATAGGCAGGAAGAGGGATGAGGTCCTGAAGTGTGAGTTTCGGGAACTAGGCAGAAGGCTGAAGAACAGGACCTCAAGGGTGGCGTTCTCAGGATTGCTGCCGGTGCTACGTGATATTGATGGTAAGAATTGGAGATGACAGTTGAATGCGTGGCTGAGGAGTTGGTGCAGGGGGCAGGGTTTTTAGATTTTTGGACCATTGGGATCTCTTCTGGGGAAGGTGGGACCTGTACAGATTGGATGGGTTGCACCCTAACTCGAGGGGGAGCAATATCCTTGCAGGTAGGTTTGCTAGCATGGTTCAGGAGGGTTTAAACTAATTTGCAAGGGGGATGGGACCCGGAGCGATAGAGCAATGAAAGAACTGCATGAAGTAAAGCCAGATCTAACATACAGAGAGGCTTTGAGGAAAGAGAAGCAGAATAAAGGGTGTAAAGGTAGTAAGGTAGAAGGGCTAAAGTGCATGTACTTCAATGCAAGAAGCATCAGGAACAAAGGTGATGAACTGACAGCTTGGATACATACATGGAATTATGATGTAGTGGCCATTACAGAGACTTGGCTGGCACCAGGGCAGGAATGGATTCTCAATATTCCTGGATTTCAGTGCTTTAAAAGGGATGGGGGAGGGAAATGGGGAGAAGGGGTGGCATTACTGGTCAGGGATACTATTACAGCTACAGAAAGGGTGGGTAATGTAGCAGGATCCTCTTTTGAGTCAGTATGGGTGGAAGTCAGGAACAGGAAGGGAGCAGTTACTCTGTTGGGGGTATTCTATAGGCCCCCTGGTAGCAGCAGAGACACCGAGGAGCAGATTGGGAGGCAGATTTTGGAAAGGTGCAAAAATAACAGGGTTGTTATCATGGGTGACTTTAACTTCCCTAATATTAATTGGCACCTGATTAGTTCCAAGGGCTTAGATGGGGCAGAGTTTGTTAAGTGTGTCCAGGACGGATTCCTGTCACAGTATGTTGACAGGCCGACGAGGGGGAATGCCATACTAGATCTAGTATTAGGTAACGAACCAGGTCAGGTCACAGATCTCTCAGTGGGTGAGCATCTGGGGGACAGTGACCACCACTCCCTGGCCTTTAGCATTATCATGGAAAAGGATAGAATCAGAGAGGACAGGAAAATTTTTAATTGGGGAAAGGCAAATTATGAGGCTATAAGGCTAGAACTTGCGGGTGTTAATTGGGATGATGTTTTTGCAGGGAAATGTACTATAGACACGTGGTCGATGTTTAGAGATCTCTTGCAGGATGTTAGGGATAAATTTGTCCGGTGAGGAAGATAAAGAATGGTAGGGTGAAGGAACAATGGGTGACAAGTGAGGTGGAAAATCTAGTCAGGTGGAAGAAGGCAGCATACATGAGGTTTAGGAAACAAGGATCAGATGGGTCTATTGAGGAATATAGGGAAGCAAGAAAGGAGCTTAAGAAGGGGCTGAGAAGAGCAAAAAGGGGGCATGAGAAGGCCTTGGCGAGTAGGGTAAAGGAAAACCGCAAAGCATTCTTCAATTATGTGAAGAACAAAAGGATGACAGGAGTGAAGGTAGGACCAATTAGAGATAAAGGTGGGAAGATGTTCCTGGAGGCTGTGGAAGTGAGCGAGGTCCTCAATGAATACTTTTCTTCGGTATTCACCAATGAGAGGGAACTTGATGATGGTGAGGACAATATGAGTGAGGTTGATGTTCTGGAGCATGTAGATATTAAGGGAGAGGAGGTGTTGGAGTTGTTAAAATACATTAGGATGGGTAAGTCCCTGGGGCCTGACAGAATATTCCCCAGGCTGCTCCACGAGGCGAGGGAAGAGATTGCTGAGCCTCTGGCTAGGATCTTTATGTCCTCGTTGTCCATAGGAATGGTACCGGGGATTGGAGGGAGGCGAATGTTGTTCCCTTGTTCAAAAAAGGTAGTAGGGATAGTCCAGATAATTATAGACCAGTGAGCCTTACGTCTGTGGTGGGAAAGCTATTGGAAAAAATTCTTAGAGATAGGATCTATGAGCATTTAGAGAATTATGGTCTGATCAGGGACCATCAGCATGGCTTTGTGAAGGGCAGATCATGCCTAACAAGCCTGATAGAATTCTTTGAGGAGGTGACCAGGCATATAGATGAGGGTAGTGCAGTGGATGTGATCTACATGGATTTTAGTAAGGCATTTGACAAGGTTCCACATGGTAGGCTTATTCAGAAAGTCAGAAGGCATGGGATCCAGGGATGTTTGGCCAGGTGGATTCAGAATTGGCTTGCCTGCAGAAGGCAGAGGGTCGTGGTGGAAGGAGTACATTCAGATTGGAGGGTTGTGACTAGTGGTGTCCCACAAGGATCTGTTCTGGGACCTCTACTCTTCGTGATTTTTATTAACGACCTGGATGTGGGGGTAGAAGGGTGGGTTGGCAAGTTTGCAGATGACACAAAGGTTGGTGGTGTTGTAGATAGTGTAGAGGATTGTCAAAGATTGCAGAGAGACATTGACAGGATGCAGAAGTGGGCTGAGAAGCAACAGATGGAGTTCAACCTGGAGAAGTGTGAGGTGGTACACTTTGGAAGGACAAACTCCAAGGTAGAGTACAAAGTAAATGGCAGGATACTTGGTAGTGTGGAGGAGCAGAGGGATCTGGGGGTACATGTCCACAGATCCATGACAGTTGCCTCACAGGTAGATAGAGTAGTTAAGAAAGCTTATGGAGTGTTTGCTTTCATAAGTTGAAGGATAGAGTTTAAGAGTGGAGATGTAATGATGCAGCTCTATAAAATTCTGGTTAGGCCACACTTGGAGTACTGTGTCCAGTTCTGGTCGCCTCACTATAGGAAGGATGTGGAAGCATTGGAAAGGGTACAGAGGAGATTTACCAGGATGCTGCCTGGTTTAGAAAGTATGCATTATGATCAGAGATTAAGGGAGTTAGGGCTTTACTCTTTGGAGAGAAGGAGGATGAGAGGAGACATGATAGAGGTGTACAAGATAATAAGAGGAATAGATAGAGTGGATAGCCAGCGCCACTTCCCCAGGGCACCACTGCTCAATACAAGAGGACATGGCTTTAAGATAAGGGGTGGGAAGTTCAAGGGGGATATTAGAGGAAGGTTTTTTACTCAGAGAGTGGTTGGTGCATGGAATGCACTGCCTGAGTCAGTGGTGGAGGCAGATAGTGAAGTTTAAGAGACTACTAGACAGGTATATGGAGGAATTTAAGGTGGGGACTTATATGGGAGGCAGGGTTTGAGGATCAGCACAACATTGGGCCGAAGGGCCTGTAATGTGCTGTACTATTCTATGTTGTATGTTCTATGTACATATCTGTGTGTGTGTGTGTGTGTGTGTGTGTGTATACATGCATTTGTGTGCAGGTACGTGTATCTGTCTGCCTGGAGCACAGGGGACGTGCCCACGGGTTATTTGAAGGTAGCTGACCCACGTGCCAGCTCTGTCCACAGTCACAATCTGTCAACACTCAGAAAATGAACAGTTGCCATCGCCTACTGCCTCATCAGCCTGTCCCACAGAACCTCAATCGTGATAGTTTACAGTACCAGCCACTAGGCCCATTGTGGCTCTCCCTACCAATCTAGGCTAAATCCACTCCCCAGCTCCCAGTGCTGCAGATTCATCGCCCTATCAGGTAAATTGTTTTTTTAACTGCTGTCCTCTGGCAGGGAACATTTTCCCTCATTCCACCCCTATCACCCTCATTGCTCCCCCATCTGGGCAACAATTTATTACCAGGTCAATTACACCTCCCTTCAGCCTTCCAAAAGAACTCACTCACAGCCTCACCACAGTCCAGTGCACAAGGTCAGAGGATCTGCACTCCAAGCCAAATAACACTTTAAACCACCCTCGGATGCTGTGTGAAAAGATTGCAAAATTATCATTATTTACCATTGAGGAGTATTGCCTTCCGGAATGGCCACAAAGCTTGAAATGAGCTCCCCCTGGTGTCTACAGGAGACAAGTACAGAGCCGCCGAACTTTCAAACATGAGGTGCTGGAAATCCAGAGTCTTCTTCTCAAGCTAATCATCCCTGCTGGGACGAAGGCCACTGACAGGATCTCTCCAGACACCTCTGTCCTGGACCAGTCCTTCAAGATTTCTCCAGGTAAAGTCCATCTTCAAAGATCCTTTATATCAACCTCTGGCTTAATTATACCCAATGACTTGGCCTCCATAGCGACAAATTTCACAGATTCACCACTCCCTGACTAAAGAATTCCTTCTCATATCCATTCTAAATGGAAGTCCCTCCATTCTGAGGCTGTGTCCTCTAGTCCTAGACTCCCCCACCATAGGAAACATCCTGTCCCCATCCACTCTATCAATGCTTTCCAACATTTGATAGGTTTAAAAGAGATCTCCCCTCATTCTTCTGAATTCCAGTGAGTACAGTCCAAGAGCCATCAAATACTCTTCGTATGATGAGCCTTTCACTCCCAGAATCATTTTTGTGAACCTCCTTCGAACCCTTTCCAATGTCAGCACATCTTTTCTCAGATGAAAGGCCCAAAACTGCCCACAATACTCCAAGTGAGGCCTCACCAGTGCCTTATAAAGCCTCAACATTACATCCTTGCTTTTATATTCTACTCCCCTTGAAATGAATGCTCACATCGCATTTGCCTTCCTCACCACTGATTCAACCTGCAAATTAACCTTCAGGAAATCCGGCATGAGGACTCTCAAGTCCCTTCAGGTTTTTTGAATTTTACGGGATGTGGCTGCTAGCCCCAAGCCCAACCCTCCTACTTTTGGAGCCAGACTTGGGACCGTCCATGGCGGAACTGGAAACCCAGAGTATCACAAAATGCCATAGGAGCTCATCAGGTCATGTAGGAATAAACAATCGATGTTTATGGCCAAGTCCTTTCATTGGGACTGTCCCCCTACCCCCCCCCCCCAAATTGTTGACTGTTTATTCATTTCCACAGATGCTGCCTGACCTGAGTTCCTCCAGTATTTTGTAGATGTTGCCACACAAAGCCTTAACCCCTGGGGTCCGAGACATACTCAAGTCTGTAACCAGTCCCAGGAGCTTGTTGACAGCTTCTGGCCAATAACTCATCACTGGCAGGTGCTCATCCTTAAAGTACGTGGATAAAATCAGGTCCACAGATTGCTTTGTATTTCTACAGCACCTTTCACGGCCTTGGAATGTCCCAAAGTTGTGAATCTGTGGAATTCGTTACCACAGGCTACTGTGGAGGCCAGGTCATTGGGAGTATTTAAGGCAAAGGTTGATAGATTCTTTATTAGTCAGGGCATGAAGGGATTCAGTGAGAAGGCAAGAGTCACAGGATCATAGAAAAACACAACACATGAACCAGGCCCTTTGGCCCATCTAGTCCATGCCAAACAATCTAAACTGCCTATCTCATCGCATGCACCCGAGACCATAGACCTCCATGTACCTATCCAAACTTCTCTTAAACATTGAAATTGAGGTAGCATGCACCACTTGTGCTGACAGCTCATTCCACACTCCTACAACTCTCTGAGTGAAGAAGGTTCCCCTCACGTTCCCCTTAAACTTTTCATCTTTCACCCTGAACCCATGACCTCTGGTTGTAGTCCAATTCAACCTCCATGGAAAAAAACCTGTTTGTATTTATACTATCTATACCCCTCATAATTTTGTATACCTCTATTAAATCTTCTCTCAATCTTTTATGTTCCAAGGAATAAAGTCCTACCCTATTCAATCTTTCCTTATAACTCAGGTCCTCCAGACCTGGCAACATTCTTGAAAATTTTCTCTGCACTCTTTCAACCCTATTTATGTCTTTCCTGTAGGTAGGTGACCAAAACTGCACACAGTACTCCAAATTAGGCCTCACCAATGTCTTATACAACTTCACCTTAACAGAATGGGGTAGAGCAGGAAATGGATCAGTCATGATAGAATGGTGGAGCAGACTCGATGGGCTGAATGGCCTAATTCTGCCTCTCTATCTTATGGTCTCATGGTCCCAAAGGTGAGTTACTTTTAAGATACAGGCACAATTGGAATGGAGGGAATGCAGTAATTCCTACACAGAGAGAGCTCCTGCAAACTCCAGTGAGATCCGTGATGGCAGTTCTAACTGAAGAGAGGCATCAAACGGGGAATTTTCTGGTCGCCTCATTACAGGAAGGATGTGGAAGCTTTAGGGAGGGTGCAGAGGGGATTTACCAGGATGCTGCCTGGATTAGAGAGCATGTCTTATGGGGATAGTTTGAGCAAGCTAGAGCTTTCCTCTCTGGAGTGAAGGGGACTTGATAGATGATCAGAGGCATAGATCAAACGGACAGCCAGAGACTTTTTCCCACTTAGTCCTCCTAAATACACTCCTCCAGTCCACAACATTGTGCCAACCTTTGAACCGACTCTAAAATCAATGTAACAATTCCCTCCTACATAACCCTCCATTTTACTATCATCCATTGGAGAAAGGGAAGGAGGAGGGGACCCAGAGGGAGGTAATGGGCAGATGAGGAGAAGGGATGAGAGGAACCTAAATCAGGAATGGAAAGGGGGGGTGTAGAAACTATCAGGTTAGATAATCAGATATTTCCATCAGATTGGAGGTGACCCACAAGGAAGATGAGATTTTGCTCCTCCAGCCTGAGTTTGGCCTCATTATGGCAGTAGAGGAGACCACGGACAGGCATGCCAGAAGGGGAAGTCAGATTGAAATGGGAGGTCACTGTGAGATCCTGCACTAACTTGCGGCAGACAGAGCGAAGACGTTCCCCTGTCTACGTCGGGTCTGTACTGAGTCTATGCAGAGACCGTACTGGGAGCACCAGATGCAGTAGGCAACCCCGACAGACTCTCAGGTGAAGTGTTGCCTCACCTGGAAGAACTGTTTGAGGTCTTGAATGGTGGTAAGAGAGAAGGTGTAAGGAAACTCTTTTTGGAGTTTTGGCTTCATACTGAACCAGAAATTTTGTCAAAAAGGCTACTAACTATTAATCATCAAGTACAGTTACTGAATAAGTTGATTTCTGGTTCTCTAACGTGTAACTTTCATCAATGTTTTTGGCAAAGCACAGTACTGTGGTAATTTTATGTATTGTGCTGTACTGCCGACACAAAAAAAAACTAATTTCATGACGTATACGAGTGATGATAAACCTGATTCTGATCTGGGTCTCTTATTGTGGACTGAGAGTGGGAAGGGGGCCGGGAGAGGGGGATCATGTTTGGGAAAAGCAGAAGGGAGAGGGGAGGAAGCAGGAAGCACCAGAGAGACATTCTGTAATCAATAAACCAATTGTTTGGAATCAAATGACCTTGCCTGGTGTCTCAGGGTTGGGTGTGTCTGCACCTGCGCCACCCCATGTCCCTGGCACTCCTTCTCTGCCACCTGTCTCACACCCCTCCCGCAGCACTCCACCCTCACCATTCCCCACATCCTTTGCTCCTCGAGTTTACAAACACATTCACTGCCCCACATTACTGTACTGTGTAAAAGTCTTAGGCACATAGCTACAGGTACCTAAGACTTTTGCACAGTGCTGTAAAATCTATAACTGGCAAACATTTCTCTATGGAAATTAAAAAATACAAAACCATTTCAACACGAATGAAGTTTCACTAAAATGCAATCAATCTTTACAGAACCAAAATTCAAACTGCAATTTTGGGTCTAATGAAAGCATTTCTGTAAAAGGCTACAGGATATTTTCCTTACTGAAGGTGCCATAGAAATATTTGTTGTTGTACTAGAAGAGATTTATAATTTGAATAGATAGTGAACAGAGTTGAGGAGGAATTTCTTTAGCTAGAGGGTGGTGAATCTGCGGAATTCATTGCCACAGACGGCTGTAGAGGCCAGGACAGTGGGTATATTTAAAATGGAGGTTGACAGGTTCTTGATTAGTCAGGGTGTCAAAGCTTTTGGGGAGAAGGCAGGAGAATGGGGTTGAGAGGGATAACAAATCAGGCATGATGGAATGGCGGAGTAGATTCAATGGGCCAAATGGCCTAATTCTGCTCCTATATCTTCAGGAGCAGCTGTTGACATCCTGTACATTTCTTCCTGACTTGGATTTGTGAGGATTATGGAACAGTGAAAGGTAATTAGTGGATGTATTAATAGTGAACTCCAATAGTCAGCTTGATTATGGGAACTAGCCTGTCCAGCATCCAGGACATCTTCAAAGAGCGATGCCTCAGAAAGGTGGCATCCATCATTAACGGCCCCCATCACTCAGGACATGCCCTCTTCTCATCAGGGAGGAGGTACAGGAGCCTGAAGACACACACCCAATGATTCAGGGGCAGCTTCTTCCCCTCAGCCATCACTTTTGAATGGACATTGAACCCAAGAACACTACCTCAATACTTTTTAAAATTTCTATTTTGCACTACTTATTTAATTTATATTTTTATATATATATATATATATATATATATATACACACACACTTACTGTAATTTACAGTATTTATTATTAGGTACTGCTGCTGCTGCAAAGACAACAAATTTCACGAGATATGCCAGTGATATTAAACCTGATTCTGATTCTGAAAATTAACCATGTGGCATATCAGCATGAAGTCACGCTGAACCTGGAGGTAAAGGGTTAAACCTGATCAGTATTATGTTCACCAGAAAGATCCCAGGTTAACATATTGAGTATTGAAAGGCCTTGAAAGAATGGATGTGGAGAGGATATTTCCTATAGATTAACCTAGGTGAGCACATTAGTCGACATGGTTCAGTTGAACTGAATGACCAGTTTTCAAGCTGTAGTTCTCTTTTGCTCTAAGACACCTACTGAATATTGAAAGGCCTGGATAGAGTGGGCATGCAGAGAATGTTTCTTGGGTAGTGGGATCCAAGAGACAGTGCTGGAGGAGCCTCAGCCCTTAAGCTTGTCCAGGAGGTCTGAGATTCTTGCTCCCTGTGTGGATGAGAGTGGGGGCTGTAGGAAGGATGAGCAACTTAATTGTGGCACTGCGGTTCAGGGAGCCATTCAAGAGGGGGGAGAGAAGAGAAATGCAGTGGTATTGTCAGGGGAATAGACAGAGTTCTCTGTCGTGAGGATGAAGTATCCCAAAGACTCTGTTGCCTGCCTGGTCCCCGGGTTCGGGACATCTTATCTGACCTGCAGAGGAATTTGCAGTGGGAGGGTAAAGATCCAGTTGTTGTGGTCCATGTGGGTACCAATGACGTAGGTAGAACGAGGAAAGAGGTTCTGTTGAAGGAATTTGAGCAGCTAAGAACTAAATTAAAAAGCAAAACCAAAAAGGTGGTAATCTCTGGATTAGTATCTGAGCCATGTGCAAATTGGCATAGGGTCAAGAAGATTAGAGAGTTAAATGCTTGGCTCAAGGATTGGTATGTGAGAAGTGGGTTTGAATTCATGGCAAACTGGCACCAGTATTGGGGAAGGAGGGAGCTGAACCACTGGGACGGGCTCCACCTGAACCATGATGGGACCTGGATCGTAGTGAATCGCATAACTAGGGTTGTGGGTAGAGCTTTAATCTGTACAGTAGGGGGTGGGTTCAACAGATTGGAGAAGCATGGATAAAGTAAAAAGGAAAAGTGTGATAAAGATAAGGAAAAAGCAAAAGATAAAAAGAGAAAAGTAAGAGTGGAGTGAAGAAAAGTCAAGTTCAAAAGAGTAAAAGATTTCAAGATTTTAAAAGCACAATGAGTGTAAGGGCCTGCCTTGCTGAATCCATGCTGCATCTGCCTGATAGCTCCATTTCTTTCCAGATGCCTTGCTCTTTCTTCTCATTCTTGCACTCACCACTCACTACGTTTTAAAAAAAAATTATCTCTGAGATCCCCTCTGTACCTACTTCCAATTACCTTAAAACTGTGCCTTCTCATACTAGCTATTTCAAACCTGAGAAAAAGCCTCTGAATATCCACACAACCAATGCCTCTTATCATCTTATACAGTACACCTTTATCCAGGACTCTCTTAAAGACCCTATCGTATCCACCTCCAAAACCATCGCGGCAGCTGACTCCACGCCCTCACCACTCTCTGCCGTTAAAAAAAAACTTACCTGACATCTCTCTGTACCTACTTCCAAGCACCTTAAAACTGTGCCCTCTCATGTTAGACATTTCAGCCCTGGGAAAAAGCCTCTGACTATCCACACAATCAATGCCTCTCATCATTTTATACACCTCTATCAGGTCACCTTTCATCCTCCGCCACTCCAAGGAGAAAAGGCCGAGTTCACTCAACCTATTCTCATAAGGCATGCTCCCCAATCCGGGCAACATCCTTGTAAATGTCCTCTGCACCCTTTCTATGGTTTCCACGTCCTTCCTGTAGTGAGGTGACCAGAAATGAGAACAGTTCTCCAAGTGGGGTCTGACCAGGGTCCTATATAGCTGCAACATTACCTCTCAGCTCTTAAAACTCAATCCCACGACTGATAAAGTTCAATGCACTGTATGCCTTCTTGACCACAGAGTCAACCTACGCAGCAGCTTTGAGTGTCCTATGGACTTGGATCCCAAGATCCCTCTGATCCTCCACACTGCCAAGAGTCTTACCATTAATACTATATTCTGCCATCGTATTTGACCTACCAAAATGAACCACCTCACATTTATCTGGGTTGAACTCCATCTGCCACTTCTCAGCCCAGTTTTGCATCCTATCAATGTCCTGCTGTAACCTCTGACAGCCCTCCACACTATCCACAACACCCCCAACCTTTGTGTCATCAGCAAATTTACTAATCCATCCCTCCACTTCCTCATCCAGGTCATTTATAAAAATCACAAAGAGTAGGGGTCTCAGAACAGATCCCTGAGGCACACCATTGGTCACCGACCTCCATGCAGAATATGACCTGTCTACAACCACTCTTTGCCTTCTGTGGCAAGTCATTTCTGGATCCACAAACCAAGGTCCCCTTGGATCCCATGCCTCCTTACTTTCTCAATAAGCCTTGCATAGGGTACCTTATCAAATGCCTTGCTGAAATCCATATACACTACATCTACTACTCTACCTTCATCAATGTGTTTCGTTACATCCTCAAAAAATTCAATCAGGCTTGTAAGGCACGACCTGCCTTTGACAAAGCCATGCTGACTATTCCTAATCATATTATGCCTCTCCAAATGTTCATAAATCCTGCCTCTCAGGATCTCTTCCATCAACTTACCAACCACTGAAGTAAGACTCACTGGTCTATAATTTCCTGGGCTATCTCTACTCCCTTTCTTGAATAAGGGAACAACATCTGCAACCCTCCAATCCTGCGGAACCTCTCCTGTCCCCATTGATGATGCAAAGATCATCGCCAGAAGCTCAGCAATATCCTCCCTCGCTTCCCATAGTAGCCTAGGTTACATCTTGTCCGGTCCCGGTGACTTATCCAACTTGATGCTTTCCAAAAGCTCCAGCACGTCCTCTTTCTTAATATAGTCATAGTCATACTTTATTGATCCCGGGGGAAATTGGAATATCTATATGCTCAAGCTTTTCAATCCACTGTAAATCATCCCTACAATTGCCAAGATCCTTTTCCATAGTGAATACTGAAGCAAAGTATTCATTAAGTATCTCTGCTATCTCCTACAGTTCCATACACACTTTCCCACTGTCACACTTGATTGGTCCTCTTCTGTCACGTCTTATCCTCTTGCTCTTCACATACTTGTAGAATGCCTTGGGGTTTTCTTCAATCCTGCTTGCCAAAGCCTTCTCACAGCCCCTTCTGGCTCTCCTAATTTCATTCTTAAGCTCCTTCCTGCTAGCCTTATGATCCTCTAGATCTCTATCATTAGCTAGTTTTTTGAACCTTTTGTAAGCTTTTCTTTTCTTCTTGACTAGATTTTCAACAGCCTTTGTACACCATGGTTCCTGTACCCTACCATCCTTTCCCTAGCTCATTGGAACATACCTATGCAGAACGCCACGCAAATATCCCCTGAACATTTCCCACATTTCTGCCGTACCTTTCCCTGAGAACATCTGTTTCCAATTTACGCTTCCATGTTCCTGCCTGATAGCTTCATATTTCCCCTTACTCCAATTAACATAGAAACATAGAAAATAGATGCAGGAGTAGGCCATTCAGCCCTTCAAGCCTGAACCGCCATTCAGTATGATCATGGCTGATCATCCAACTCAGAACCCTGTACCAGCCTTCCCTCCATACCCCCGATCCCTTTAGCCACAAGGGCCATATCTAACTCCCTCTTAAATATAGCCAATGAACTGGCCTCAACTGTTTCCTGTGGCAGAGAATTCCACAGATTCACCACTCTCTGTGTGAAGAAGTTTTTCCTCATCTCCGTCCTAAAAGGCTTCCCCTTTATCCTCAAACTGTGACCCCTCGTTCTGGACTTCCCCAACATCGGGAACAATCTTCCTGCATCTAGCCTGTCTGTCCTCAGGTTAGGGGACCAAAACTGCACACAATACTCCAGGTGTGGTCTCACCAAGGCCTTGTACAACTGCAGTAGTACCTCCCTGCTCCTGTACTCGAATCCTCTTGCTATGAATGCCAGCATACCATTTGCCTTTTTCACCGCCTGCTGTACCTGCATGCCCACTTTCAATGACTGGTGTATAATGACACCCAGGTCTCGTTGCACCTCCCCTTTTCCTAATCGGCCACCATTCAGATAATAATCTGTTTTCCTGTTTTTGCCACCAAAGTGGATAACCTCACATTTATCCACATTAAACTGCATCTGCCATGAATTTGCCCACTCACCCAAACTATCCAAGTCACCCTGCATCCTCTTAGCATCCTCCTCACAGCTAACACTACCGCCCAGCTTCGTGTCATCCGCAAACTTGGAGATGCTGCATTTAATTCCCTCATCTAAGTCATTAATATATATTGTAAACAACTGGGGTCCCAGCACTGAGCCTTGCGGTACCCCACTAGTCACTGCCTGCCATTCTGAAAAGTTCCCATTTATTCCCACTCTTTGCTTCCTGTCTGTCAACCAATTCTCTATCCACATCAATACCTTACCCCCAATACCGTGTGCTTTAAGTTTGCACACTAATCTCCTGTGTGGGACCTTGTCAAAAGCCTTTTGAAAATCCAAATATACCACATCCACTGGTTCTCTCCTATCCACTCTACTAGTTACATCCTCAAAAAATTATATGAGATTTGTCAGACATGATTTTCCTTTCACAAATCCACAAAGAACTTTCCTATCTTAGAAACCATAGAAACCATAGAAACTACAGCACAGAAACAGGCCCCTTGGCCCTTCTTGGCTGTGCCAAACCATTTTCTGCCTAGTCCCACTGACCTGCACATGGACCATATCCCTCCATACACCTCCCATCCATGTATCTGTCCAATTTATTCTTAAATGTTAAAAAAGAACCCGCATTTACCACCTCGTCTGGCAGCTCATTCCATACTCCCACCACTCTCTGTGTGAAGAAGCCCCCACTAATGTTCCCTTTAAACCTTTCCCCCCTCACCCTTAACCCATGTCCTCTGGTTTTTTTCTCCCCTTGCCTCAGTGGAAAAAGCCTGCTTGCATTCACTCTATCTATACCCATCATAATTTTATATACCGCTATCAAATCTCCCCTCATTCTTCTACGCTCCAGGGAATAAAGTCCTAACCTATTCAACCTTTCTCTGTAACTGAGTTTCTCAAGTCCCAGCAACATCCCTGTAAACCTTCTCTGCACTCTTTCAACCTTATTTATATCCTTCCTGTAATTTGGTGACCAAAACTGAACACAATACTTCAGATTCAGCCTCACCAATGCCTTATACAACCTCATCATAACATTCCAGCTCTTATACTCAGTACTTTGATTAATAAAGGCCAATGTACCAAAAGCTCTCTTTACAACCCTATCTACCTGTGACGCCACTTTTAGGGAATTTTGTATCTGTATTCCCAGATCCCTCTGTTCCACTGCACTCCTCAGTGCCTTACCATTAACCCTGTATGTTCTACCTTGGTTTGTCCTTCCAACGTGCAATACCTCACACTTATCTGTATTAAACTCCATCTGCCATTTTTCAGCTCATACTTCCAGCTGGTCCAAGTTCGTCTGCAGGCTCTGAAAACCTTCCTCGCTGTCTATTACACCTCCAATCTTTGTATCATCAGCAAACTTGCTGATCCAATTTACCACATTATCATCCAGATCATTGATATAGATGACAAATAACAATGGACCCAGCACTGATCCCTGTGGCACACCACTAGTCACAGGCCTCCACTCGGAGAAGCAATTCTCTACCACCACTCTCTGGCTTCTTCCATTGAGCCAATGCCTAATCCAATTTATCACCTCTCCATGTATACCCAGTGACTGAATTTTCCTAACTAACCTCCCATGCGGGACCTTGTCAGAGGCCTTACTGGAGCCCATGTAGACAATATCCACTGCCTTCCCTTCATCCACTTTCCTGGTAACCTCCTCGAAAAACTCCAATAGATTGGACTTGTCTGTTCCTATCCCTTTCCAATGCTATGGTAAAGCAGATAGAATTGTGGTCACTATCTCCAAAATGCTCTCCCACTGAGAGATCCTTCACCATTTCCCAATACCAGATCAAGTACAGCCTCTCCTTTTCTAGGTTTATCTACATATTGTGTCAGGAAGCCTTCCTGAACACACCTAACAAACTCTACCCCATCTAATCCCTTGCTCTAGGGAGATGCCAATCAATACTTGGGAAATTAAAAACTCCCACCACGACAACCCTGTTATTATTACACCTTTACAGAATCTGTCTCCCTGTCTGTTCCTCGATGTTACTATTGGGTGCTCTATAAAAAAACACCCAGCAGAGTTATTGACCCCTTCCTGTTTCTAACCTCCACCCACAGAGACTCAGTAGACAACCCCTCCATGACTTCCTCCCTTTCTGCGGCCATGACACTATCTCTGATCAACAGTGCCACACCCCCACCTCTTTTGCCTCCCTCCCTGTCCTTTCTGAAACATCTAAAGCCTGGCACTCTAAGCAGCCATTCCTGCCCCCAAGCCATCCAAGTCTCTGTAATGGCCACCACATCATAGCTCCAGGTACTGATCCACACTCCAAGCTCACCTGCTTTGCTTATGATACTCCTTGCATTAAAATAGACAAATCTCAAACCATCAGTCTGAGTGCTTCCCTTCTCTATCATCTGCCTATCCTCCCTCTCACACTGTCTACAAGCTTTCTCCATTTGTGAGCCAACAGCACCTTCCTCCATCTCTGCAGTTCGATTCCCACCCCCCAGTGATTCTGGTTTAAACTCTCCCCAGTAGACTTAGCAAATCTTCCCACCAGGATATTGGTCCCCCCTCAGATTCAAGTGCAACCCGTCCTTTTTGTACAGGTCACTCCTGCCCCAAAAGAGGTCCCAATGATCCAGGAATCTGAATTCCTGCCCCCTGCTCCAATCCCTCAGCCATACATTTATCCTCCACCTCACTCTATTCCTATACTCACTGTCATGTGGCACAGGCAATAATCCCAAGGTGACTACCTTTGAGGTCCTGCTTCTCAACTTCCTTTCTAACTCCCTGTAGACTCTTTTCAGGACCTCCTCCCTTTTCCTACGTATGTCGTTGGTACCAATATGTACCACGACCTCTGGCTGTTCTCCTTCCCACTTCAAGATATTGTGGAACGTGATCAGAAACATCCCGGACCCTGGCACCTGGGAGGCAAACTACCATCCGTGTTTCTTTCCTGCGTCCACAGAATCGCCTGTCTGATCCCCCTCCCCCCCAACTATAGAGTCCCCTGTCACTGCTGCCATCTTCTTCCTTTCCCTACCCTTTTGAGCCACAGGGCCGGACTCTGTGCTTCCCCCCAGGTAGGTTGTCCCCCCAACAGGAGTACTTATTGTTAAGGGGGACAGCCACAGGGGTACTCTCTGAGTATCTGACTCTTGCCCTTCCCTCTCCTGACTGTTACCCATTTACCTGTCTCCCAAGGCCCCGGTGTGACTATTTGCCTATAACTCCTCTCTATCACCTCCTCACTCTCCCTGGTCATCGAGCTGCATCTCCAGTTCCCTAACCCGGTCCCTAAGGAGCTGCAGCTTGACGCACCTGGCGCAGATGCGGCCGTCCGGAAGGCTGGGAGGCTGGCCTCACAGACAGAGTTCTTTGAGGATATAATGAGCACAGTGGATATAGGGGAACAGATGGATGTTATTTACTTGGATTTCCAGAAGGCGTTTCATAAGGTGCCATATAAAAGCCTTACCCATGAGATAAGGATGCATAGAATTGGGGATGATGTATTAGCATGAATAGAGGATTGGTTAGCAGAGTTGGAATACATGGGTGTTACTCTGGTTGGCAATCAGGGGTGTGCCGCAGTGGTCAGTACTGGGCCCATAATTGTTCGTGATACACATTAACGATCTGGAAGAGAGACTGAGTGTAGTGTATCTAAGTTTGCTGATGATACTAAATTGAGTGGAAAAGCAAATTGTGCAGAAGTTATGCAGAGTCTGCATTGAGATAGAGATACGTTAAGTGAGTGGGCAAGGGTCTGGCAGATGGAGTACAATGTTGGTAAATGCGAAGACATCCACTTTGGAAGGAAAAATGAAAGAGCAGATTATTATTTAAATGGTAAAACATCGCAGCATGCTGCTGTGCAGAGGGAGGGAAATGCTTGTGCATGAATCACAAAAGGTTGGTTTGCAGGTGCAGCAGGCTATCAAGAAGGCAAATGGAATGTTGGTCTTCATTGCTAGAGGGATTGAACGTAAGAGCAGGGAGGTCATGCTGCAACTGTACAGGGTACTGGAGAGGCCACACCTGGAGTACTGTGTGCAGTTCTGGTCTCCTTACTTGAGGGAGGATATACTGGCTTCAGAAGCGAAGCAAAGGAGGTTCACCAGGTTGATTCCAGAGGGGGTTAGACTATGAGGACAGATTGAGTCGCCCGGGACTGTACTCACTGAAATTCAGAAGAATGGGAGGAGATCTTATAGAAACATAAAATTATGAAAGGGACAGATAAGATAGAGGCAGGAAGGTTGTTTACACTGGTAGGAGAGACTAGAACCAGGGGACATATCCTCAAGATTTGGGGGAGTAGATTTAGGACGGAGATAAGGAGGACCTGCTTTCCCCAAAGAGTGGTGAATCTGTGGAATTCTCTGCCCAATGAAGCAGTGGAGGCTACCTTAATAAATATATTTAAGACAAGGTTGGATAGATTTTTGCATAGTAGGGGAATTAAGGGTTATGGGGAAAAGGTAGGTATGTGGGTATGTGCAGACTTGATGGGCTCAATGGCCTAATTCTGCTTCTATGTCTTATGGTTTAGGTCAGACCAAAGCAGCAGATGGTTCTGACCTTTGACTGGATAATTGCAGACAGGTGTAATTTCCAGATAATTGTTAGTTGTATTGTAGATAAATGTGGATAAAACAAAAATGATGACAGTAGGCTGCACCAACTATAGACCCATAGTGATGTGAGATACAACCCAGGAAGAAGTGATTTCCTTTGTCTATATGATGGAACAGATGAGGATGTCAAAGCCAGGATAAACAACAGCAGCCTAGTAGTCAACGTCTTGAAGAAAGTGTGAACATCCAGAGTCACATCAAGGAAAACCAAAATCAGAATCTTCAACTCAAACGTTAAAACAGTGCTCCGTTGCGGCTCGGAAACTCAGAGAACAACAAAGACACTCCAAAAACTGCAGGCTTTCATCACCCAGTGCCTGAGAAGGATCCTAAACATTAGGAGCACTGTCAAACATCTAAACTCCAACCAGGAGTCCACAGAGAATCAAATACACAAACAGAAAAGGAGCTGGATTGGCCACACTTTGAGGAAGGCAACCAACAACATCAGCAGGCAGGCATTAAAATGGAATTCCCAAGCAAAGAGGGAAAAGGGACGTCCAGAGAACACATGGAGGAGAAGCATTGAGGCCAAGATTAGATGAGGGGGCACTCCAGAAACTGGATCAGAGCAGAGGACGATGGAGGAGAGGGATCATCAATGGCTTATGCTCTTTTGGGAGCTGGGGGGCCTCAAGAAGGACAAGTGTCAGTTGTAGCCCCACAGTCAGACCTTTGTCTGTGAGGGAGGATTGCGGCTTCGGGTCAGTGAGCTGAGCACAGAATCTGGGCCTAGGTCATGTGCTCTCTGTTGGAGTTTGCACACTCTCCCTGTGGGTTTCCCAATGACGTGTGGGGTTGAAAGGTAATTGGCTACTGTGGAAGTTTAAAGACGAGGTCGACAAGTCCGTGAACAGTAAGGATGTCAAAAGTTATGGGGAGAAGGCGAGAAAATGGCGTTGAAAGGAATAATAAACCAGCCATGATTGAACGGTGAAGCAGACTCGATGGGCCGAATAGCTTAATTCTGCTCCCATGGTTTGTAAGACCATATGATATAAGATTATGGTTCATGGCCTCATGGAAACACTCAGCAGGTCAGCCAGTGTCTGTGGAGAGAGAAACAGCATTATGTCTGATGAAAGGTCTTTAGCTTACACATGAACTCTGACCTTTATTATAGATTTTAGCATCTGCAAGGTTCCTTTTTGCATTTTCATATGATGTTGTTGAACGTATGAAAATAAACATACTCTAACAATAATTCATTCTATCTCATCGGATCAACTCTTAAGATCGCGATGGATTAGCAGTCGGTGTAATGCTTTACAGCGCCAGGGATCCAGGTTCCATTCCTCCTGCTGGCTTTAAGTTTGTACATTCTCCCCGTGACCATGTGCATTTCCTCCAGGTGCTCTGGTTTCCTCCCACAGTCCAAAGTGTTCTGATTCGTAGGTTAACTCACAAGAATTCAGGAGAATGAGGGGTGCCCTAACTGAAACCTAGCGAATGGTGAAAGGCCTCGATAGAGTAGATGTGGAGAGGATGTTTCCTATAGTGGGAGAGTCTAAGATCAGAGGACACAGCTTCAGAATAGAGGGAAATCCATTTAGAAAGGAGATGAGGATGAATTTCTTCAGCCAGAGTGCAGTGAATCTGTGGCATTCATTGCTACAGGCCTTTATATTGGGGCTGAAAGGGAAAATGGATCAGCCATGATAAATTGTGCAGACGGGTTGGGGTAAATGGCCCAAATCTGCTCCTATTTCTTACGGTCTTATGGTTAGTTGGTCACGTGGGTGTAACTGGGCAGCACAGGTTCGATGGGCCGGAAGGACCTGTTACCGTGATGTATCTCCAAATAAATCAAAATACAGAAACTTTTCATAGTATTTATTTTGCTTTGATTTACTTTACATAATAAACAGCTTTTTTTAAAATCTATCAGATCCCATTTGACATAAAGTGAATCACTCAGGAACACATCACCCTCAGAATCTCACCGGCCCAGTAAAATCTCCCATCACCATCCCTTCAACTAAACTCCTTTGTACCTAAGTGAAGCAAATTGATGCCTCAATGGGATCTAAAAATGCAAAACAGAGGGAGTACATATATTCTGGGTTTTAAGGTACACACCATAATTGTGACAATTAGTTTTTATCAGTATTTTCAGTCAATCGTTAAACAGAAACACAAACCAGCATCATATAGTTGTGCATATAATATATACATTACATTATATATATATATATATTATATTATATTACTTATATACGTGTGTGTATAAACAAAAGAGATTCTGCAGATGCTGGAAATCCCAAAGAGCAATACACACAAAGTGCTGGAGGAACTCAGCAGGACAGGCAGCATCTATGGAGGGGACTAAACGGTCAATGTTTCAGGCCAGGGCTCTTCTTCAGGACTGGAAAGGAAGGGGGAAGACTCCAGAATAAAAGAAGTTGGGGAGGGGAAGGGTAGGAGGACTAGCTAGAAGGTAAACATGAGAGATTCTGCAGATGCCGGAACTCCAGGGCAACACAGACAAAATGGTGGAGGAGCTCAGCAGGTCAGGCAGCATCTGTGGAGAGGGATAAACAATCGACATTCAGGCTGAGACCCTTCATCAGGACTGGAAAGGAAGGGGGAAGAAGCCAGAATCAGAAGGTGGAGGGAGGGGGGAGGAGTACTACCTGTCAGATCATAGGTGAGACCAGGTGAGGGGAAGATGGGTGGGATAAAGTCAGAAGCTGGGAGGTGATAGGTGGAAGAGGTAAAGGGCTGAAGAAGGAGGAATCTGATAGGACAGGAGAGTGGACCATTGAAGGAGGAGGAAGAGGGGAGCCAGAGTGAAGTCACGGGCAGGTGAAGTGATAATATAATATAATATATATATCTTCCAGTCAGTGTATCAAATGAATGGTTATTCCATCTACTGAAACGACTGTTAATGGAGGGATACGTCATTGGGATCAAGGCACTAGAGTCAACTATGTCTGTAACTGGGTGAACTAGTAACGAGACCGTTATCCACAGTCTGTTTCCGAAGCACAATAACGAACAGAAGTTGAGGAGGAAGAACAGAGGCTGAGGAGAAGAGTGAGGAGGTGGTGAGGAGGTTTTTGTTTGCTTTACGACTGCATTTCTGCTCTCAACATCCACGGAAACCAACAGCAGAATAGTAATCTGAAATGAGAAGAGAGAGCAGAGAACAGCAAGTTGAGACTGAGAGCACAGAGCGATCAGAAATTGGAGGGGGTGCTCAAACCAACTAAAAGGAGGATGAGCCCAACTATCCCATTCACGCCAATCTACGTCCACATCATTCAAAGCGAACGTCAACGTAAATTTATTATCAAAGTACGTACATTTCACCACAGCTCTTTTTGCACTATTTACTTATATAGAGATAGAGATAGATAGGTATACAGATACACACACACACATTCACTCACTCAGTGGCCACTTTATTAGGTACAGGAGTAGATCCCGGTGTGGTCTTCTGCTGCTGTAGCCCATCCACTTCAAGGTTGGATGTGCTGTGTGTTCAGGGATGCTGTTCTGCACACCACTGTTGTAACGTGTGGTTATGTGGGCTACTGTCGCCTTCCTGTCAGGTTAAACCAGTCTGGCCATTCTCCTCTGACCTCTCTCATTGACAAGGCATTTTCACCCACAGAACTGCCGCTCACGAGATGATTTTTTTTTTTTTGTTTTTCACACAATTCTCTGTGAACTCTAAAGACCATTGTGTGTGAAAATCCCAGGAGATCAGCACTTTCTGAGATGCTCAAACCACCCCATCTGGCACCAACAATCATTCCACGGTCAAAGTCACTTAGATATTTCTTACTCATTCTGGTACTTGGTCTGAACAAAACTGAACCTCTTGACCATATCTGCATGCTTTTATGCATTGACCTGCTGTCACATTAGATATTTGCATTAACCAGTAGCTGTACCTAATGGAGTGGCCACTGATTGTCTATTTTCAACTGTAATTCATTGTTTTTATATTGGAATGTACTGTGGTCACAAAACATCAAATTTCATGACAAATGCAGTTAATAATAAACTTGTTTCTGATTCCTTTGAGGTGTTTTTTGTAGACGTTTACAGGAAAATGAAGAAATATAATAGAATTTATGAGTAACTGTACATAAACAAAGACTGACAAACAATGTGCAAAAGAAGACAAGTTTCATAATTGTCTCAGACAAAGTAATAACTTGTTTAAATAAAGTTCAGATATTCTAAATCAAGGATGTAAGAAATAAAGTCAATTCAATCGAGTCTTTGGGCCTTTCAACTGCCTGTAAGGAGTTTGTGTGTTCTCCCGGTGACTGCGTGGGTTTCCTCCGGGTGCTCCGGTTTCCTTCCACATTCCAAAGACGTATGGGGTGAGGATTTTTTGGGCATGCAGATTTAGTGCCAGAAGAATGGCAACACATTGTAGGCTGCCCTCGGCACATCTTCAGACTGCGCTGGTCATTGACGCAAAACCGACGCTCTCACCGGATGTTTCGATGTACATGTGACAAATAAAACTAATCTTTAACAAGCTTTATCTCCTTCACACACCGTAGGTGTTTCTTGAACCTGAAGGTGTAGTACAGTCCCAGGTGACTCAATTTCTCACGTTAGGCTAATCCTCGCATCTCTGGAATCAACTTGGTGAACCTCCTCTGCACCGCCTTCAAAGCCAGTACATCTTTCCTCAAGGAAGTTCAAAGTTCAAAGTGCATTCATTATCAAAGTATGTATACTTTATACAACCTTGAGATTCCTCTCACAACAGGTAGCCGCAAAAGAAAGAAACCCAAAAGACCCCATTAAAAAAGAGCTTTGAGCACCCAGTGTTCAGGGAAAAGGAAAGAAAAAGCTACTCATACAAACAATAACTGTAAGCAAATAGCGTTCTGAATTGAGTTCCACAAAGAGAGTCCAAGACGCATAGTTCAGTGCAGAGCTGAGTAAACATCATGGAGCAGGGAGCTGAACCGGCCCATTGCTCGCCTCAGGCCCCAGCACCCTGACCTTTCCGATCTGGTCTAAATCATCGTCCAATCATTGTGTTCAGTCACCTTGATACACACTGGGGCCTGGGCCCAGGCACCTCGATTCGGCCTGTACCCAGCCTTTCTGATTCGGCATGGTGCTTAAATCAATCAAACCTCGCTCTTGGCGATGGAGCCACTGCCTTGGTTCTGCTGCATCAAATTGCCTCCAATGGGAAGTTACAGACTACTGCTTGCAATGATCGTTTGCCAGAAAAGAGAGTGATCAGCAAAGTATTCAGTTGTTTTCCTCGTTTCGTTAGCTACCAGCCAGAAGTTACTAAGATTCGACAGCGCCATCTGAAGCCACAGAAAGGAGACCTGACCTGCATTCAGTACTCCAGGAGTGGCCTCACCAGTACCCTGTGATATTGCAGCATAACTCTCCAGCTCTTAAATTCAATCCCTCCAGCAATGAAACCGAACATTCCACTTGCCTTCTTGATAGCCTGCTGCACCGGCAAACTGTGATTCATGCTGAAGCACTCCCAAATTCCTCTGCATGACCGCACCATGCAATCTTTCACCACTTAAATAATAATCTCATCTTCTACACCACAGGTGTGAATGTGACATGGACAGTTGGCCCTCCCACGTCCCAAACCCCAACAGGAGCCGCGTTGACTCATGGTGAAGGAGCGTCCACGGGCCAGCGGCTGCTCTCTGAAGAAGAAGAAGCCCCACCTCCTGGGCTCCACTGAAATTCTACCCCGTGCCTCAACCCGCCTCATATATAGCCAATCACTGGCAAGTATAAGAACGGTATTTGTTTTTTGTGAATTCAGTGCTGAATTTTGCTCTATAATGTTCTTTGTAAACCCTCTGTGGTACAAGTAAAGATTCTAAATTCACAAGCTGGGTGTCCCGTGGTCCATTATCAGTCACACTTACCACTGGGACCGCGGTGTTAGTTTCATGCTGACAGGGCCTGAAACTAGAACTGCGTAGTATCTGAGCCTTTCAAAACTTGCCCTCAGTTCCCCAGTCCACCTGGGCAGTTTGAGGATTTTGGATTCAAATATACAAAGTCAAAACCAAAATCAAATTCATTATCAATGTATATGTTACTATACACTACCTTATGATTCATTTTCTTGCGGGCATTTACGGGGAAAAAAAGAAATACAGTAGAATTTATGATTTAAAAAAACTATACAGAAGTAAAGACTGACAAACAACCAATGTGCAAAAGAATTGGAATCAGAATCAGGTTTAATAACACTGGCTTATGTTGTGAAATTTGTTGTTACGCGGCAGCACTACAATGTAATACATGATATAAGAAAAAAATGGGAATTACAGGGAATATATATAAATATATAAATCGTTAAATTAACTAAGTAGTGCAAAAATAGAAATAAAAAGGTATTGAGATAGTGTTCATGGGTTCAATGTCCATTCAGAAATCGGATGGCAGAGGGGAAGAAGCTGTTCCTGAATCATTGAGTGTTTGCCTTCAGGCTCCTGTACCTCCTCCCTGATGAGAACAAAACATGTCCTGGGTGATGGGGGTCCTTTTTGAGTGATTGCTCCTTGAAGCTGTCCTGGATACCACAGAGGATAGTGCTCACGATGGAGCTGACTGAGTTTACAACTCTCTGCAGCTTACAAATAGTGCAAACATTAATAAAAAAAACTAAGTAAATAAATAATACTGAGAATCACAGCTGGGTCACAACCATTAGTGTCCAAATCCTCCATTGAGAATGTCACTGATTCTGCATTTTGGGGCAGGCAAACAGGGTTAATCCTGCGTCTCTTATGGGAAATTTCGGTGAAGGCTGAGTTCACTCCTTAACGGGGTCTGACACTCGGGCAGGTGGGGGCGGGGGGCAGAGGGCGAGGGGGAAAGATGTGAACTGTGTACAGTTGGGAGAGAACGGGAAAGCAGCAGGAGAGTTGGGGTCACCCGTTGTGTCAATGTTCTCCAATGCCTCTGCCTGCTATTGAAGCCCAGGAGGTTTAACACACCAAGAAAGTTCAAAGTAAACTTATCATCAAAGTACGTATATGTCACCATATACAACCCTGAGGTTCATTTCCCTGTGGACATTCACTGCAGAAGAAACAAATACAATTGAATCAGTGAAAAACTACATCAAACTCAGCGGAGCTAAGATGTTGCCAGAGAATGGCTTCTTCGAGTTCATCTGCGAAACAGCTTAACTTTTTCCCTTTAATGTCTTTTTTTCCTTTTCAAGGTGGATGGGGTTCTGTCAGAGCCTGTGATTTACAACTGCACTCAAACTGTGGTTCTTTGCAGCGGCGGTTCCTGCTTACAGAGCTTAACGACTGGCTGTTTTCTGATATCCCCAGGATGCGGCCTGGAAGACACGCACCTTCGGGATGAGGCCCTGCAGTCCCACGGACGAACCAATTCCACGCTGGCGTCACCAACTGAGGCGTCGCTGGAGAAACAGAGCATCACGAACAGCGGATCAGCTGTTGGAGGCACCTGCTCTCGGGCGACCACTCACTTTCTCTCGATAGTAGGGGAGTGCTTGCTTCCGGTTCTCAAGTCAGAAAAGTGACGTGGCAGACTTTAACGTCGTAATCAGCGAGCTGTTTTGTTTTGTTGGTCTCCCCTCTCGCTGTGGAAAAGAGGCGACACCTCTCTGTCCCTTGTTAGGGAGGGAGAGAGAGAGGACCTATGGCATGTTGGACTGTTGGGTGACCAATAGATTTTATTGGACTGCAGATCATGGTTTCTCTTTGGGGGCTTTGCTATTGCTTGCTTGGTGGGTGCTGATGTTTTTGCTGACAACTGGGGGAGGGAGAGGAGAAGGCTTGATGCTTTGCTGCTGCTTATGCCTGGGAGAGGAAAATTTGGGGATCTAAAGTCTTTCTGTCATTCATTCTTTGGGGTTTTCTCCTGTTTCGTGGATGTCTGTGGAGAGTAAGAATTTCAGGTTGTATACATTCTCCGATATGAAATTGAACCATTGAACCACTGAACCAAACGAAACCTGACAAACAAAAAAAAACATAAT
The DNA here is from genome assembly GCF_030028105.1 of Mobula birostris. Classification (NCBI taxonomy): domain Eukaryota; kingdom Metazoa; phylum Chordata; class Chondrichthyes; order Myliobatiformes; family Myliobatidae; genus Mobula; species Mobula birostris. Next base: position 110,128,772 of record NC_092381.1, on the reverse strand, counting down.
AAGGAGAAAAAAACAAGTACTTAAATAATACTGAGGACATGAGTTGTGAGGTCCTTGAAAGTGAGCAAACACCACATGGCAGAATTTAAAAACGTAAACACGAGGAAATCTGCAGATGCTGGAATTTCAAGCAACACACATAAAAATTGCTGGTGAACGCAGCAGGCCAGGCAGCATCTATAGGAAGAGGTACAGTTGACGTTTCGGGCCGAGACCCTTCGTCAGGACAAACTGAAAGAAGGTTCTCTTCTTTAAGTTAGTCCTGACAAAGGGTCTCGGCCCGAAACGTCAACTGTACCTCTTCCTATAGATGCTGCCTGGCCTGCTGCGTTCACCAGCAACTTTTACTACATGGCAGATGCTGTTACCTGGATATGGAGCTCTCTGACGCAATATCTTTGGGGGTTCTCACAGTCGCCAAGTTCCTCTTGGGTTGAGTCACTACAGAAATTGCCCACAAAAGCAGAGATCACCAAATGCTACACTGGACAATTGTACGCAACTCTACAACGCCTAGACCCCATGGGAACATGTTCAGTTCCGTTCAAGTACAGGACTGCTGTTCACAGTGAGCTAACTTCTCACAGCTCCCAAGGCTTGGGTCCCAAACAACTCAGTTAAAGCAATCTTGCAAGACTGTAGTCAGAACCCCAGTGTTGTGTATTTAATATTTCAATAATATTTGAATAATCATGGTTGATTAAGTATTCTTGTTTGTTTAAATAATTCATTGCAGGTTATAGGCATAAATACGTGAACTGCTTACACCATGACGCTACCACGTGATACACGTGCACCTCACTTAAAGTAGGTGCAAAGTTAAACCCACAATCCCAGACTCCCATATCTTCCTTTGAATTAGTTTAATGTTTTGAAGTTATGAAATATAACACCCAGAACACAAAGCTATCTACATTGTAGTACATAGCACATAAAATTATACAGCACAACAGGGGTCTTATAGCACCAAATGTTATGCTGACCAATTCCATTATCAATCTAACCCTTCCCTCCTATACACTGCCCATAATCCTCCAAAGGTTGGTCTTACACAGTGAAACGTAGGGCAGTCCTGAGTGTGCTACAATAGAGCAATCTGAGAATACAGGTCCATAATTCATTGAAAGTGGCATCATAGGTTGTTAAGGTCGTAAAGAAAGCTTTTGGCACATTGGCCTTGATAAATCAAAGCATTGAGTACTGGAGATGGGATTTTACACTGAAGTTGTATAAGATGTTCATGAGCCCTAATCTGGAGTATTGTGTGCAGTTTGGTCACCTACCTACAGGAAAGATGTAAATAAGGTTGACGGAGTGCAGAGAAAATTTGCAAGGATGTTGCCAGCTCTGGAGGACCTGACTTATATAGAAAGACTGAATAGATTAGGACTTTATTCTTTGGAACATAGAAGATTGAGAGGAGATTTGACAGAGGCGTACAAAATTATGAGTGGTATAGATAAGGTAAATGCAGGCAGGCCTTTTTCCACTGAGGTTGGGTGGGACTACAACTGGAGGTCATGGGTTAAGGGTGAAAGGTGAAAAGTTTCAGGGGAATATGAGGAGGGTTTGAGAATGTGTCGAATGAGCTGCGGGCGCAAGTGATACATGTGTGGCCGATCTCAATGTTTAAGATAAATTTGGATAGGTACATGGATGGTAGGGGTATGGTCCCGGTGCAGGTCGATGGGAGTAGTCAGTGTGGCATGGACTAGATGGGCCAAAGGGCCTGTTTCTGTGCTGTACTTTTCTATGACACTACCTTCATAACCCACCCGCCATTCTTTTAGAGTCTTGGAATTATGGAACACTTCCCGACTTTCATTAATATTGAACAATGTTGGTACAAAAGAATGAGCCCTAGAAGGGAATTTTAAGGTGAGTGGAGGGAGGCTTAGGGGAGATGTCAGGAGTAGGTTTCTGGTGCCAGGAACGCACTGCCAGGGTGGTGGTGGTGGTGGAGGTAGGTACATCAGGGCGTGTAGGAACTACATGAACTTTGCCGCGTATTTATTACGTGTACTATAGAAACTAGTCACGAGTTGGGGGTGTGGTAAGAGTGAAGGGAATAAGTTATGCATTCATGCTTACTTTGCGGCAGTTTGTACCTTGGGACCGCGGAGGTCATATCTTTTGCTGACCGCTGGCATAATGCTCAATAGTGCTTAACCGTATGTTTGCTAATTGCTAATAAAGGATCAAACTGGGGAATTCAACTCTTTGAAGCCATGGGCGTGTCACACACGTGTAACAACTCTCTCTGGGGTCACAGGCTGGCAGCAATTGTCTTGTTTCGATTTTGGATCAATTTTGCCACTACAGGGACATTTAAGAGACTCTTAGATAGGCACACGGATGAGAGAAAATGGAGGGTTATGGGCTGTAGGACACGAGGGGTTAGATTGACGGTGGAGTAGGTTAAAAGGTTGGCAGACCATCACGGCCTCCAAGAGGACCACAACCTTGTCGTGGTTTGGAGGCTTACATGCCTGAATGACCTGGAAAGCTATGTTGACAGGAATCGGGGTTTTATGCTTTGGCTCTTGGTAGGGTCACCCATGGCAAACAGGTCAAAGGGTAGAGGCCAGACTATGAGTGGTCAACCGGTCCTCCAGTTTCGGGGGTTCAGCTCAGAGCTAACAACCCTGACTGGTAAATCAAAATTGTTACGGAAACAGCAATGAAGAATCCTTCTATATCTGAGTGTGACAGTATTCCTGAGTCTCCACCTGGGACTTGCATAACTGACAGTAGTGAAAACTGAGAGGAACTACTGACACGATGAAGGAAGCCCTGAACACCGCCAGAGATGGAGGACATTCATTACCGTCCTTAACGTCAGTAACACCATCGTGGTTTGAAGGCCTCATACTGTGGTCTGATGTTCTATATTCGGTTTGATTCCTCTTACGGTGAGCTAGACCAGGTATGGCAGGCCAGATAGCCCTGCTTCAATGAACAATCTATTTCAAACCAACTCTCTCATACTCGTGAAGTGATCTAAACGTACTTGTTACTTGGTGAATTTTTTTGTTGACAGCTCCATCACCTGAAGGAGTTTTAGGGCCCCCAATCCTGAAAAAGAAGTGACAAGAAAAAGAAATTTAAAAAAAGAGAAAAAAGCCTCCTTCCCCTCTGCCCACCAGCTTTTTAATTCCGACACCTTCCCCCTTCTTTCTCAGTCCTGAAGTAGGTTCTCGGCCTGAAATGTCGACTGTTTATTTATTTCCACAGTTGTGGCCTGACTGCTGAGTCTCTCCAGCATTTTGCATGTGTTGCAAAAGAAATTATTAGTTAGAAATCTCTCCCAGCAGCGCCCCACATGTGACCATGGTGATGAAAACCCCTAATGCCCCACGTAATAATCTGGAAGTGTAGCAAGAGCAGATTTTTTGGATTAATGAAAGTTACTTTGGTTATGACTCCAAACACAAAAGTGACCAGTGTCTCTACTTCCCTGGGAGCCTTAAGAAATTCAACAAAGGATGTACTGATATTGGAGAGGGGTCAAAAGAGGTTCACAAAAGTAATTCCAGGATGGAAAGGCTTGTCATATGCAGAGTGTTTGATGGCTCTGGGCCTCTACTCACTGGAATTCAGAATGAGGGGTTACCTCATTGAAACCTATCGAATGTTGAAAGGCCTCGATAGAGTGGATGTGGAGAGGATGTTTCCTATGGTGGGGCAGTCTAGGACCAGAGGACACAGCCTGAAAAATGAGGGGTGTCCTTTTGGAACAGAGATTAGGAGGAATTTCTTTAGCCAGAAGTGGTGAATCAGTGGAATTTGTTGCCACAGGCAGCTGTGGAGGCCAAGTCACTGGGTATATTTAAGGCAGAGATTGATAGATTCTTGATTAGTCAGGGCTTTAAGGGATAAGGGGAGAAGGCAGGAGATTGGGGCTGAGAGGAAAAATGGATCAGCCATGGTGAAATGGCAGAGCAGATTCGATGGGCCAAATGGCCTAATTCTGCTCCTATATCTTATGGTCTTATGACCCCTTTGCAACACCAATTTTTAGTGATAAAACATAGAAAACACCCTATCTTGATGCATAATGACTTAGTCAGGCAACTGCTCTGAATGTGACTGCAAGAAACTGCTGAAGGTTGTGGACATAGCTCAGCGCATCACAAAAAAACAGCTTCCCTCTATGGAATCCGTCTATACTTCTCAGCTGCCCGTACAATCCAAGACCATAAGACAGGAGCAGAATTAGGCCATTCGGCCCTTTGAGTATGCTTCACGATTTGATCATGGCTGATACATTTCGCCCCTCTCCTGCTCCTGTATTTTCCCCATAACCTTTCACACCCCGACATATCAAACACCTGTCAACCTCCACCTTAAATGCACTCCAGTGACCTGGCCTCCCAGGTGGCGAGATAAAATTCAAATTCACTATAACTCACCACCCTCTGGCTAAAGAAATTTTTCATCATTTTCCTTCTAAATATGTACGTCTTTACCAAAGTAAAGTGCTCCTTCCCTCCGCTAGCCTGCAGGTCACCCTGGGGCAAGGTGCAGCACCTGCTTAGCCCCCCCCCCACCTCGGATCAGGGTCACGTGATGCCATGGGAGCAGCTGGTGGATGGTCGTATGAGCAGCCGGTGCATATCACAAGTCCTGGTTATGCGACCACTGACGCAAGGCAGACAATCTCTGAAGAGTATTGATAATGGCTGGGGTCATCCGTCTTGTAAAGACACTGTCTGGAAGGCGGCAATGACAAACCACTACTGTGGAAAAATTTGCCAAAAACTATCATGGTCGTGGAAAGACCGTGATCGCCCACGTCATATGACTTGGCACATAATGATGATGTCATACGATATGGCACAGAATGAATGAATGTCTTGGCCTCCATTGCCACCGGAGGCAATGCATTCCACAAATTCACCAGCTCTGGCTAAAGAAATTCTTCCTCATCTTCATTCTAAACAGACGTCCCGCTATTCTGAGGCTGTGTCATAGAAACATAGAAACATAGAAAATAGGTGCAGGAGTAGGCCATTCGGCCCTTCGAGTCTGCACCGCCATTTATTATGATCATGGCTGATCATCCAACTCAGAACCCTGCACCAGCCTTCCCTCCATACCCCCTGATCCCCGTAGCCACAAGGGCCATATCTAACTCCCTCTTAAGTATAGCCAATGAACTGGCCTCAACTGTTTCCTGTGGCAGAGAATTCCACAGATTCACCACTCTCTGTGTGAAGAAGTTTTTCCTAATCTCGGTCCTAAAAGGCTTCCCCTTTATTCTCAAACTGTGACCCCTTGTTCTGGACTTCCCCAACATCGGGAACAATCTTCCTGCATCTAGCCTGTCCAATCCCTTTAGGATTTTATACCTTTCAATCAGATCCCCCCTCAATCTTCTAAATTCCAATGAGTACAAGCCCAGTTCATCCAGTCTTTCTTCATATGTAAGTCCTGCCATCCCAGGAATCAATCTGGTGAACCTTCTTTGTACTCCCTCTATGGCAAGGATGTCTTTCCTCAGATTAGGGGACCAAAACTGCACACAATACTCCAGGTGTGGTCTCACCAAGGCCTTGTACAACTGCAGTAGTACCTCCCTGCTCCTGTACTCGAATCCTCTCGCTATAAATGCCAGCATACCATTTGCCTTTTTCACCGCCTGCTGTACCTGCATGCCCACTTTCAATGACTGGTGTATAATGACACCCAGGTCTCGTTGCACCTCCCCTTTTCCTAATCGGCCACCATTCAGATAATAATCTGTTTTCCTATTTTTGCCACCAAAGTGGATAACTTCACATTTATCCACATTAAATTGCATCTGCCATGAATTTGCCCACTCACCCAACCTATCCAAGTCACCCTGCATCCTCTTAGCATCCTCCTCACAGCTAACACTGCCGCCCAGCTTCGTGTCATCCGCAAACTTGGAGATGCTGCATTTAATTCCCTCATCCAAGTCATTAATATATATTGTAAACAACTGGGGTCCCAGCACTGAGCCTTGCGGTACCCCACTAGTCACTGCCTGCCATTCTGAAAAGGTCCCGTTTATTCCCACTCTTTGCTTCCTGTCTGCTAACCAATTCTCCAACTACAGCAATACCTTACCCCCAATACCATGTGCTTTAAGTTTGCACACTAATCTCCTGTGTGGGACCACTAATCTCCTGTGTGTGTCCTCTCCCTCACCAACAGAAACATCCTCTCCACATCCACTCTATCTAGGCTTATCAACATTCAATATGTTTCAATGAGATCCCCCCACCCATTCCTCTGAATTTGAGTGAGAAGAGGCCCGGAGCCATCAAACGCTCCTCATATGACAAGCCTTTCAATCCAGGAATTATTTTTGTGAACCTCCTTAGAACCTACTCCAATGTCTTAACTTCTCACTGCTTCAGTAAAGTAACCAGCATAATGAAAGACCCCACCCCAACCCAGATATTCCCTCTCCTACTCTCTCCCATCAGGCAGAGTATTTAAAAGCCAGAAAGCACACACCACCAGGCACAAAGACAGCTCCAATCAAGCTGTTACAAGACTTCAGTGAAGCCCTAGTACGAAAAGATGGACTCTTGATCATACAATCTACCTGGTTATGACTTTGCACCTTGTCGTCTGCCTGCACTGCACTTTCTCTGTAATCATAACTCTATTCTGCAGACTGTTATTGTTTTTCTTTGTACAACCTCAATGCACTGTTGTGATGAAATGATCTGTATCAATGTGCAAAACAAAAATTTTCACTGCATCTCGGTACATATGCCAATAATTAACCAATTTACCAATTTTCAATTGCTGCACTGAAGTCCAAAGTTCAATGTAAATTTATTATCAGAGTGCATATATGTCACCATATACAACCCTAAGATTCATTTTCTTGCGGCATAATCTACAACAGGATCAATGAAAGATCAACCAGAGTGCAGAAGACAACAAACTGTGCAAATGTAAATATAAATAAACACCAATTAATAACAAGAACATGAGATATTGAGATAGAGTCCTTAAAGTGAGATCAGTAGTTGTGAGAACATTCCAATGATGGGGTAAGAGAGTGAAGTTATCCCATTTTGTTCAGGAGCCTGATGGTTGAGGGGTAGGAACTGTTCTTGACCTGGTGGTGTGAGTCTTGAGGCTCCTCTACCTTCTACTTGATGACAGCAGCCAGAAGAGAGCATGGCTCTGATGATGGATGCTGCTTTCCTACGACAGCGTTTCCTGTAAACCTGCTCATTGGTTGGGAGGGAGGGCTTTACCTGTGATGTACTGGACTGAATCCTACCTTTTGTAGGATTTTCCATGAATACAGCAAGTTTAAAGTGAGCGGGGCCTGGGTCTACTTACCATAACCCTAACCCCAGCCACACACCTGTCCCCAGTTCTGTACATACACCCCGACTGCACTGGGACTTCCGGCTCACATTCTGGACTAATGCGTGAACCACTGGGATTTCCAAACAATCAGATAGAGCCATAGAAAAGTAGAGCACACAAACAGGCCCTTTGGCCCTTCTCGTCTGTGCAGAACCATTTAAACTGACTACTCCCATCAATCTGCACCAGGACCATAGTCCTCCATACCCAATACCATCCATGTACCTAGCCAAACTTCTCTCAAGTGCTGAAATTGAGCCTGTGTGCACTGGCAGCTCATTCTACACTCTCACAACCCTCTGAGTAAAGAAGTTTCCCCTCAAACATTTCACCTTTCACCCTTAACCCATACCTCAATCAAATCTCCCCTCAATCTTCTACAATAAAGTCCTAACCTATTCAATCTTTTCTTACAACCCGGGTCCTTCAGTCCCGGCAACATCTTGGTAAACTTTCTCTGTACCCTTTCAACCTTATGTTGGAATATTCAGCATTTACTCTAAGAAGTCAGTCTGTTTCTGTCACAAGCAGCACTGTAGTGTGGTGGTTAGCACAACACTTTACAGGACCGGTGACGTGGTTTCAATTCCCACTGCTGCCTGTCAGGAGTTTGTACGTTCTCCCCGTGGGTTTCCCCTGAGTGCCCCGGTTTCCTCCCAAAGTCCAAAGACGTACCGGTCGGTAGGTTAGCTGATCATTGTAAATTATCCTGTGATTAAGCTGGGGTTAAAATTGGGGGGTTGGTGGGCAGTGTGGCTCGAAGGGCTGGAATAACATGTTCCATGCTGTATCTCAATAAGTAAATAAATAAATGCCGCACAGTGAGTGCCGGTTTATCTTTGCACATTCAGAACAGATTTCTGCCCCACAACAGATGCTGGCACTCTGCACAATGGGAACATGGCAGAGAAAGCTCTAAAGATGCTACAAACACCCAACAGGTTGGGCAGGAGCTGTGGAGAGGGAAACAGGTTTAACATTTCAGTTTGATGATCTTTTATTACTGCTCATTTAAGAGGCTGTTAGAATATGCAGGGGATGGAGGGGTTTGGCTATGTACAGGCAAAAGAGGTTAAGTTTGATTCAGCATTGTGGTCAGTACAGGCATTATGGGCCAAAGGGCTGTTCCCATGATGTATTCTATGTTTCACCATACACTCATTGGTCACTTTATTGGTACATCTGTACATCTCCTCATTAATGTAAATATCTAATCAGCCAATCATGTGGCAGCAACTCAATGCACAAGAGCACGCAGACATGGTCAAGAGGTTCAGTTGCTGTTTGAACCAAACGTCAGAATGGGCAAGAAACGTGATCTAAGTGGTGATAGTTGTGCTAGATGGGGTGGTCTGAGTATCTTCTGGGATTTTCACACACAACAATCTCTAGCACTTTCAGAAAATTGTGCGAAAAACAAAAAATTATCCAGTGGGCAGTAGTTCTGTGGTAAAAACGCCTTGTTAATGAAAGAGGTCAGAGGAGAATGACCAGATTGGTTCAAGCTGACAGGAAGGCAAGAGTAACTCAAAACACCACATGCTACAACAGTGGTGTGCTAAAGACATGGGTGACCATGGTCTTTCCATGATCAAGATTGTTCTTGGCAAATTTTTCTATAGAAGTGGTTTGCCGTTGCCAAGACAGGCAACACCAGCCATTATCAATACTCTTCAGAGATTGTCTGCCTGGCGTCAGTGGTCACATAACCAGGAGTTGTGATATGCACCGGCTGCTCATAAGACTTAGAAACATAGAAAGCCTACAGCACAATACAGGCCCTTCGGCCCACAAAGCTGTGCTGAACATGTCCTTACCTTAGAAATTACCTAGGCTTACCCATAGCCCTCTATTTTTCTAAGCTCCATGTATCCATCCAGGAGTCTCTTAAAAGACCCTATCGTTTCCACCTCCACCACCGCCGCCGGCAGCCCATTCCACGCACTCACCACTCTCTGCATTAAAAAGCTTACTCCTGACATCTCCTCTGTACCTACTTCCAATCACCTTGGAATCCACTGTGCCCTCTTGTGCTAACCATTTCAGCCCTGGGAAAAAGCCTCTGACTATCCACACGATCAAAGCCTCTCATCTTATACACCTCTATCAGGTCACCTCTCATCCTCCGTCACTCCAAGGAGAAAAGGCCGAGTTCACTCAACCTATTCTCATAAGGCATGCTCCCCAATCCAGGCAACATCCTTGCAAATCTCCTCTGCACCCTTTCTGTGGTTTCCACGTCCTTCCTGTAGTGAGGCGACCAGAACTGAGCACAGTACTCCAAGTGGGGTCTCACCAGGGTCCTATATAGCTGCAACAGCCATCCACCACCTGCTCACATGGCTTCACGTGACCCTGATTGGGGTGCTACACCTTGCCCAAGGGCGATCTGCAGGCTAGCGGAGGGAAGGAGCACCTTACACCTTATTTGGTAGAGACGTATCTCATCCCGCCCCTCTGACATATATGTACTTTGATTATAAATTTACTTAGAACAGTGAGGATACCATCCATGGAGTCACGGCTGACAACACGACTGTTGAAGGTTACCTCTGCACTCTGGATGGAGGGGCAAACACTCCATACTTCGGGGAACAAGTGTAGTATCGAACTCCAAACACCGAGCCGTCATGCTTCCCGGTCGCCTTGTCCAGCTCTATCCCATACCAATATCCTGAGGGGACAACAGGTGAACAGTGACAACGGTCAGTGGGAGATACTCCATACCAGCAAAGGTCAAGATTCAAGGTAATTTGTCACGTGTACATCAAAACATACAACAAAATACACTGTTTGCATTAACAACCAACACACCCAAGGATGTGCTGGGGGCAGCCCGCAAGTATTGCCACACATTCCGGCGCCAACTTAGCACGTCCACAATGCTCGGCAGAACAACACAGAACACAACAGTTGCAGATACGGACAGAGAAATGGCAGATGGAGCTTAACCCAGATGAAGAAGATGGGGCAGTGTTAAGATGGCGCTAAATGGCAACGTCTTTGCTTGACTCTTCAGAAACAGCTTTATTTCTATCTTTGACATCTCTTTTTTTTTTCCTTTTCAGGGTGTGGAGAGGTTCTTTTGAAGACCCTGACCTTGAGTTACACTCTGACTTTGGTTCTGTGCAGGAAAGGGACCCGCTCTCAGGGCCTCACAACCGGCCACTTTTTGATGTCCTAAGGACGCGGCCTGGAAGACGAGTATGCTTTCAGAGTTCCAGGATTTCATGACTCTGGGGACATGTTGATTCTAGGCCAGTGCCCCTGACTGAAGCATCACAGGAGAACACGGAACATCGGGAGCAGCGGGTTAGCTGCTGGGGGTTTTGTGTCCAGAGAGCTGCGCCTTTTTGGTGCCGACTCTCTGGGCTCAGAGCTCAGAAAAAGTGACACAACAAATGTTTAACATTGTAAATCAGCCAGTTGTTTGTTGTGTCTCCCCTCTCGCTGTGAAATGGGAACACCTGTTTTTCCCTTACCAGGGAGAGAGAGAGAGCCTGTGGTATGTTGAATTATCAGGTGAATGTGCAGTTTTTAGGGTACTGCAAGTCTGTGTCTTTATTGTTGCTATGATGTACGCCTGAGTACTCGGTGGAGGGAGCTGATTTTTTTTTTGCTAGTGGAGGTGAGGGGTTGTTGCTTTGCTGCTGCTTGTGCATGGGAGGGGGAGCTGGGGGGGACTTAGTGGTTCTAATGTTTTAACTGTCATTCATTCTACATGGATGTTTGCGAAGAAAAAGAATTTCAGGATGTATATTGCATACATTTATCAGACATGAAATATGCCTATTGAAACGTGAGGTGTTGCACCTCGGTAGGGCAAATGCAAGGAGACAGTACACTCTTAAGGGCAAGGTCCTTAACAGTGTTGCTAAGAAGAGAGATCTTGGAATCCAAGTTCATAGCTCCTTGAAAGTGGCTACACAGGTCGATGAGGTGGTTAAGGCGGCTTATGGAATGCTTACTTTTATTAGTCAAGGCATTGAGTTCAAAAGTTAAGAGGTTATGTTGCAACTTTATAAAACTCTGGTGAGCCACATCTGGAATACTGCATGCAATTCTGATCACCTCACTATAGGAAGCATGTTGGAGATCATGCAGAAAAGATTTCTGGTTTAGAGGGTATGTCATCAATATGTTGAGTCCAGGATAGATCCTCAGATATATTGACACCCAGGTCTATATCGGTTGTTTGTCAGTGAGTGCTTTCATAAATTCTATTGTGTTTCCTTATTCTCCTGTAAACGCCTGTAAGAAAATGAATCTCGGGGTAGTATATGGTGACATATATGTACTTTAATAAAATCTACATTGTCTTATTCAATGCAGCTACAAAGAAAACACAATACATTAGGAGTTTGAGGAGATTTGGTATGTCACCAAAGACTCTTCCAACTTCCTGCAGACGTACTATGGAGGACATTCTAACTGGCTGCATTACTGTCCGGTATGGGTTGTCAGGGGGAGGGTGGAGGTTCTGCACAGGATTGAAATAAGCTGCAGAGGGTTGTAAACTCAGTCAGCTCCAATGTGGGAATTAGCCTCTGTAATATCCAGGACATCTTAAAGGTGTCTCTAAAAGCTGGCATCTATCATTAAAGACTCCCATCACCCAGGACATGCCTTGTTCTCATTGCTACCATCAGGTAGGAGGTACAGGAGCCTGAAGACACACACTCAATGATTCAGGAACAGCTTCTTCCCCTCTGTCATCAGATTTCTGAATAGAGACTGAATCCAAGAATACTATCTCACTACTTTGTTTAATTTCTTTTTTTGCACTACTTATTTAATCTAACTACTTAACCAGAATCAGAATCAGAATCAGCTTTATTATCACCAGCACGTGACATGAAATTTGTTAACTTAGCAGCAGCAGCTCAATGCAATACTTAATATAGAAGAGAAAAAAATAATAATAAATAAATACATAAATTACAGTATACATATATTGAATAGGTTAAAAAAGTGCAAAAAAACCCAGAAATAATGTATATTTTAAATAAGTGAGGTAGTGTCCAAGGGTTCAATGTCCATTTAGGATTCAGATGGCAGAGGGGAAGAAGCTGTTCCTGAATCGCTGAGTGTGTGCCTTCAGGCTTCTGTACCTCCTTCCTGATGGTAACAGTGAGAAAAGGGCATGTCCTGGGTGCTGGAGGTCGTTAATAATGGACACTGCCTTTCTGAGACACCGCTCCCTGAAGATGTCCTGGGTACTTTGTAGGCTAGTGCCCAAGATGGAGATGACTGGATTTACAACCTTCTGCAGCTTCTTTCAGTCCTATGCAGTAGCCCCTCCATCCCAGACAGTGATGCAGCTTGTCAGGATGCTCTCCACAGTACATCTATAGAAGTTTTTGAGTGTATTTGTTGACATGCCAAATCTCTTCAAACTCCTAATGAAGTATAGCCACTGTCTTGCCTTCTTTATGACTACATCAATATGTTGAGACTAGGTAAGATCCTCAGAGATCTTGACACCCAGGAACTTGAAGCTGCTCACTCTCTCCACTTCTGATCCCTCTACGAGGACTGGTATGTGTTCCTTCATCTTACCCTTCCTGAAGTCCACAATCAGCTCTTTCGTCTTACTGATGTTGAGTGCCAGGTTGTTGCTGCGACACCACACCACCCTCTCTTCACTACCTGAGATTCTACCAACAATGCTTGTATCATCAGCAAATTTATAGATGGTATTTGAGCTATGCCTAGCCACACAGTCACGTGTATATAGAGAATAGAGCAGTGGGCTAAGCACACACCCCTGAGGTGCACCAGTGATGTCAGCGAGGAGGATATGTTATCACCAATCCACACAGATTGTGGACTTCCAGTTAGGAAGTTGAGGATCAAATTGCAGAGGGAGGTACAGAGGCCCAGGTTCTGCAACTTCTCAATCAGGATTGTGGGAATGATGGTACTAAATGCTGAGCTATAGTCAAAGAACAGCATTCTGACACAGGTGTTTGTGTTGTCCAGGTGGTCTAAAACCATGAGGGGAGCCATTGAGATTGCATCTGCCATTGACCTATTGTGGTGATAGGAAAATTGCAATGGGTACAGGACCTTGCTGAGGCAGGAGTTCATTCTAGTCATGACCAACCTCTCAAAGCATTTCATCACTGTTGATGTGAGTGCTACCAGGCGATAGTCATTAGGGCAGCCTACATTATTCTTCTTAGGCACTGGTATAATTGTTGCTTTTTTGAAGCAATTGGGAACTTCTGCCCAAAGCAGTGAGAGGTTGAAAATGTCCTTGAATACTCCCGCTCGTTGGTTGGCACAGGTTTTCAGATATATACCTAATGTAAATTCACACCTTTTTTCTATATTATTATGTATTACATTGAACTGCTGGGGTAAGGTCAACAAATTTCACAACATATGCTGATGATATTAAACCTGATTCTGATTCTTCAATGCAGCCAAACATCAAGCCCTTAAAAGCTGGAATTCTCTTTATAAACCTCCCCCCCCCCCACACATCCCCGCTCTCTCCCTTTGTAAGATGCTCCTTAAGGCTTACCCACTTTACCAATAAGTTGGTCAACAGTTCTTGGTTCGCTATGGGTCTTGATGTCATGACCTTTGATGTCACTACTGCAAAGCACCTTGGGACATTTTACCATATTAAGGTTGCTACAAAGGTTTAGATGCTACAAATAAAGAGGCTGCCTTGTGCTATTCCAGTTGCCACACTACAAGAAGAAAGTAGATGCACAGCAGAGAATCACCAGGATATTGCCTGGAATAGAGAATACTTGTAAAGAGAGGTTGGAAAAACTTGGGCAACACGCACAAAATGCTGGAGGAACTCAGTAGGTCAGGCAGCATCTACGGAGGGGAATGAACAGTTTTTCTTTAAGACAACCATGACCTCTTTGTTCCTTCTCTCTTTTCCTCTGCTTCTTAGCTCTTGTAATACTTAATAAATGGCCATGAGCAGCAGGTTTATGCCTCTTTCTTGACTTCTAAGAAGAAGTGGCCAAGTGGTTAAGGCATTGAACTAGCGATCTGAAGGTTGTGAGTTCGAGCCCCAGCCGAGGCAGCGCGTTGTGTCCTTGAGCAAGGCACTTAATCACACAGTACTCTGCAACAACACTGGTGCCAAGCTGTATGGGTCCTAATGCCCTTCCCTTGGACTACATTGGTGTCGTGGAGAGGGGAGACTTACAGCATGGGCAACTGCTGGTCCTCCATACAACCTTGCCCAGGTCTACGCCCTGGAGAGTGAAGACCTTCCAGGCGCAGATCCATGGTCTCGCAAGACTAACGGATGCCTTAAAAAGAAGTGGAGAGGGTCAGTAACTTTCAATTCCTCCGTGTTATCATTTCAGAGGAGCTGTCCTGGGCCCAGCACGCAAGTGCAATTATGAAGAAAGCAAAGGGGTTTGCTGGGATTTGACATGACACCTAAAATTGGTGATATATGTGTATTTTGATCTTAAAATTTTCTTTGAACTTTGAACTTTTTCCAGATTATTAATCACTTGGATCCATAAAACCACAAGATATAGGAGCAGGATTAGGACACCTGGCCCATCAAGTCTGCTCCACCATTTGATCATGGCTGATCCATTTCCCTCTCAACCCCATTCTCCTGCCTTCACCTCGTAACCTTTCGCACCATGGCTAATCAAGAACTTATCAACCTCTGCCTTAAATATAGCCAATAACTTGGCCTCCACAGCCGCCTAGGCCAATGAATTCCACAGATTCACTGCTTCTGACTGAAGAAGTTTCTCCTCATCTCTGCTCTAAATGGACATCTTCGATTTTGAGGCTGTGCCCTCTGGCCCTAGAGGGCAAATTCCTCATCTCCGCTCTAAATGGAAAACCCTCCATTTTGAGGCTGTGACCTCTGATCCTAGAGGGCACAGCCTCAGCAAGGCCCTGGTTCTTAACAAAGAAAATTGCACTGTAGATTTTATTACCCACTCATGTCCTTTCTGCCAATCCCTGTACCCTGAAAGACAGGGGGGTGAACCCCTAGGAACCCCTCCGCCTTTCAAACTGGTTTGTTTTCCATAGAACAAGGGCTCCAAAAAAAAAAACCGTCCCAATAGTGAACAACTAGAACACAGGAACTCACAAACGCCACACCCCAGCTTCACACACCTGGTGCAAAGTCCGTTTTCCCATAATACCGAATAATTCCCGGCTTCTGCCCGGCCACCAGGACCTGGTCTCCAATCTTGATCTTCGTGCCCTCAGGATCCAGGCTGCCCACTGACAGGGACTTTCTTCTCAAGGCTGTGGAGAGGTACAGGTATGGAGGAACAGGTACCAAGGTGAAATGGTTAGTAATCAAAGAGAGATCTCTGGCACAGTGAGCGTAATGCTTTATAGCATCAGCTGTACGATCGGGGTTCAATTGCAACTGCTGTCTGTAAAGGAGTTTGTACATTCTCCCCATGGCTGCATGGGTTTCCCCCCAGTGCTTCGGTTTACAACCACAGTGCAAAGGCATACCAGTTAGGGGTTAGTAAGTTGAAGCCATGCTATGCTTGCACCAGAAATGTGGTGACACCTGCAGGCTGATTTGATTGGATGAAAATTACACATTTCACTGTATGCTTTTATCATACAGCTGTCAGGCTCTTCAACCAAAGGGGATAACTTCACTCAACTTTGCTTGCCTCGTCACTGAAATGTTCCCACAACCAAGGAGCTCCCTTTCAAGGACTCTCCAGCTCATGTTCTCGATATTTATGGCTTATTTGTTTATTATTATTATTTCTTCCTGTTTATATTTGCACAGTTTGTTGTTGTCTGCTCTCTGGCTAAATGCCGAAGTTGGGTGGACTTTCATTGATTCTGTTATAGTTATTATTCTACAGATTTGTTGAGATTGCCCACAAGAAAATGACTCTTAGGAATGGATATGGTGACAGATATGTTCTTTAATAATAAATTTACTTTGAACTTTGAGATAAACCTAATCTTTATAAAATTCAGTGTGCGGCCCCACTTTAAATAACAGGCCTCCTCCACTCCCCTTCTCCATCCCAACCCCTCAATACACATCTATCATTTGGGTATGGGTGCTTTCTTAGCCAATATTGGGGCCTTTGTGACTGTTAAACATTCAGGTTGTCAGTCAGCAGAGAGAACAAATAAGAAAGATGGCAAGGGAATATATCAGGGGTTTCACCACCCTCACTACATTGGATTTAACACTGAGGTTCGGTTTCTTTAGTTAAAGTGATCATCATCCATTAACTAGACTCTGAAAACTTGCAATCACTGAACCACACTTCATTTACTTCGTGCGGAGCACAGTATGGGGGCCCCAAGCAGTTCGGAACATTGAACAGAAATATGTCAATTTTATACAGAAATTGACTGCTTACATCCTCCAAGAAGATCACAACCTTGTCGTAGGGTTTGGAGTCCCATGACAGCCCTGACCTGGAGAGCTATGTTGGCAGGAATCAGGACATTATGCTTTGGTTCTTAGTAAGGTCACCCATTGCCAAACAGGTCAAAGGAAAGAGGTCAGACTAAGACTGGCCCACTGGTCCTCCATGTTCTGGGGTTTGTTTGACCCTGACTGGTCAAACAAAACTGTTACGGAAACAGCAATGAAGAATCCTTCTACATCTGAGTGCGAGGGTATTCCTGAGTCTCCACCTGGGACTTTCCTGGCTGACAGTGGTTAAAAACTGAGAAGAAGCTACTGGCATAATAAAGGCAGCTCCAAATACCAGCAGATATGGAGGACCTTCATTGCTGCCTTAAATGCCAATGGCATAACATGCAGTAGAGTAGAGTGTCTAGTTGGATACAAATATTGACCAATTGGTAACTTTCTGTATGTTCAAATTCTTACTTACATAATAAACCACCAATCACACTCCAACACCACAGGTATTAATAGCCAATAGAATTTATGCATTAACATCCAAAAATACTTCAGAATTAGTAAAGTAACTGACCAATAGTAAGTGTCATCCTAGAGTCCTTAATTTGCATCTTTATCTGGCCTCGATATGTCAAATGACTCTGGTCCCTGCTATGCTCTTCAAGAGATCTTTCTTCAAAAGCCTCACTTGGCTGGGTTGACTGCACACTAGATTCCACTGGATTGGACCATTGGTTAATCAAGCCAGCTTCTTATTTGGGACAACTCTTAAAGAACAAAAATGAAACAAGAAAATAGCTGGGATTCCCTCTACTTAATTGTGGTTGGTTGCTGCAGATTTTGCATTAAGCTGACAACTCGGCCTCATAAAACAGATAAAAGCCAAAGAAACAGGAAGGTTGTCACCCGATGCACCAAACAAGGTGTGGGGAGGAACTAATTAGGGCAGGAGACTTGCAGAACTGTTCCTAACTTGCGTCAGTCGTGTGCACTTGTGTGCTCACTGTGCCTAAGCACAGTAACTGTACACAGTTTTTAAATAGCATCAGTTGAATGTACTTGTGTTCAAAAAGCAGAGATTTTTGTCACTAATAGTTGGCAAGAAATAAGTAGAGAGACAATTCAGGACTGTTTTGCTCATTGCGGTTTCAAGCATTCAGGCTTGGAGATGCCACAGAGAAAATGAAACAATTTCTCTACTTCAACAAGTTAGGAACTACAAAGAAGAAGGCATCAACAATCATCTTGAATGTTACAATGAGAATGAAGATTTGGAGGATACAACTGTTGATAACAAGGTATGAAGGCAGTCCATTATCTACACTAGGTGTCTGCGCTGATTTTGTTCATTTACAGTCAATCAAAAGAACACAGCAGATGAATTCTGTCAATAATTATTAGGAACTAATACAGTTTTATATTACTGTACGAGTATCAGTAGTGTTCTATTTTGCTCTGTATTTCATTTAAATGCATAATGTGTTATTCAGTTAAATGGTAGTGTGCCTTTTTTATACCTTTTTAAACTATTTTCATGAAAATTCAGCTAATTTGGGCAGCTGGTTAATTGCGCCAAAGATGTACTGGTCCCGATATGTCCCTATTAACTGGGATCTACTCTACTTGTAAATTATCATTGCCTGGACATGACACTTTGCTGCCACTTCCACGAAGGCTCTTGGCTACAAAAGTGTTCATGTGTGGGTTACCAATGAACAAATAACAGTGGGCCTCTGGGTAGAGCCTCTGCCTTGGGTGCTGTCAATATGGAGTCTGTCCGTAGGTTTCCGCTGCATGGGGTTAATTGTGGAACAAACTTTTAATTGGCTATTTTTAGGCGGTACACATGGAATCACCCTTGGACAAGGTGTAGCACCTGCTTAGCCCGGTTAGGGTCACATTAAGCCATGGGAGTTGGTGGTGGATGGTTGTATGAGGAGCCAGCGCAGATCTCCCAAGTCTTGGCTATGCGACCAGGCAGACAACCTCTGAAGAATACTGATACTGGCTGGAGTCACCCGTCTTGCAAAGACACTGCCCAGAAGGCGGCAATGGCAAACCACTTCTGTAGAAAACTTTGCCCACATCACACAACATGGCACATAATGACGATGAAGACATATGGAATGCTAAACTTTACGGTGAATTTACATACTGACACCTAAATCCCTGGCTGCTCCCATCTCCTCTCTCATCCCCAGGGTTTGCCGGTCAGTAGGTTCATTTGCTCCTACTGGCAGGTGAGGGGCAGAATTTTGGGTGGAGGGATTGATGAGAATGTGGGGAGAGTACAAGGTGGGTTGAAGTAGAGTGAATGTGAAGCTGATGGTCAAGCACAGACCCGATGGGCCGAAGAGCCTGCTTCCATGCCATGTGCATCTCTCTCTGGCTGAAATGGATTTAAACAGCCCATACAAACTGCTCACGTGATAAGTGCCCGATGCTTTTATACCTTTCCTTACGTGCACACCAAATAAAATTACCTTTCTTGTCCTTTTTGGCCTTTCCTGTCATCCGTGCAAAATCCATCCGGGGCGTTTTGGGTGTCGATGTGACCGAAGAAGGGGTTTGGTCAGGAATTTTGCTGATTTTAGACACGGGAGCAAAATAACCTGAGGAACAGATGCATAATAAAAGCATGAACGTTCTGCAAAGTGTTCTCGGGCGGCGGGGTGAAGATAAGATGATAAGATGTTTCATAAAGTGCTGGTGAACCAATTAGAAGCTGCAGATATTGGAGGAAGTATATCTTACAGGGAGAGGGGTGGAGATATGTATATACCAAAGGAGGTGTAAGGCACTCCTTCCCTCCATTTAAACTGCCTGCTCCCATCAACCTACACTGGGACCTTCCATACTCCTAACATCCAAACTTCTCTTAAACGTTGAAATTGAGCTCGTATGCACCTACTTGTGCTGACAGCTCATTCCACACTCCATAAAAGGTCTCTATTCAATGAGGAAAATTAAAACAGATTTCTGTGGGGCGGCATGTTAGCGTAGTGGTTAGCCCAATGCTTTACAGTACCAGTGATCCAGGTTCAATTCCCACCACTGCCTGTAAGGAGTTTGTACGTTCTCTCCCTGACCGCATGTGTTTCCTCCGGGTGCTCCAGTTTCCTCCCACAGTCCAAAGACATATGGATTAGGGTTACTAACATGCAGACTTGCTATGTTGATGACACCTGTTGGGCTACCCAGCGCAATCCTTACTGATTAGATTCGATCTGATGCAAACTGCACCTTTCACTGTATGTTTCGATGTTTCAACATACATGTGACAAATAAAACTAATTACTCTAACAGAAGTATCTCGCGTTTCTGCCGGGCCTGATGAAGCTTCCCCAAGGGCAGGGGGATGTTCCCAGGACAGAGGCTCCCTCCTTACCGTGCTTGGGAGGGCAGATGAAGTAGCTTATCCCTCCAACACTTCCATCGTTCTTCCCCTCAGGCTCGTCCAGCTCCACACCGACCCACTGGCCGCTGGCAAACTCGGTGGTGCCACAGAACCGCAGAGTTCCGGCCTGCAAAGAGCATACGGCTGCAGTGAGGCGTCCTGGGACAGAACCGGCTTCTGTACTCGGGCTGTGAGCCCCTTATTTCGGCAAGGATGTGCCAACTTTGGAGCGGGATCAGAGGAGGTTCACAAGAATGATTCCAGGAATGAAAGCGTTGTCATATGAGGAGCATTTGACGACTCTGGGCCTGTACTTACTGGAATTTCGAAGAATGAGGGGGTAACCTCATTGAACTCTATTGAATGCTTAAAGGCCTAATAGAGTGGATGTGTAGAGAATGTTTCCTATAGTGGGAGAGTCTAAGACCAGAGGACACGGCCTCAGAACAGAGGGGTGTCCCTTAGAATGGAGATGAGGCATTATCCAGAGATTGGTGAATCTGTGGAATTCATTGCCACAAGCAGCTGTGGAGGCCAAGTCATTGTGTATATTTAAGGCAGAGGTTGATTGATTCTTGATTAGTCAGGGCGTGAAGGGATATGGGGAGAAGGGAGGAGAATTGGGGCTGAGAGGAAAATGGATCAGCCATGAAGAAATGGCAGAGCAGACTCGATGGGCTGAATGGCCTACTTCTGCTCCTATGTCCCATGGTCTTACGGTCTTTTAAATAGCTCCTGGACTGGATTTTGGCCCATCAGATCCTTGCTGCTGTTGGCCACCTGTAATTCTTCAAATACACCCACAATGATTATCCAATCAAATATGTTTGCCTGTCCTGCCAAACACTGTGGTTTGCCATCAGGACTTGAAATCTTCCAGCATGTTGCAGGCAGGGTTGATTCAGGGGAACCTGTAGATGGAGTATATTGAGATTGTTGGGCAGAGTGGTAAGCGCAATGCCATTACAGCCCAGGGCGTCGGATTTCAGATTAGGCTAGGATTAAATTGGACAACTGCTGGGTGGCACAGCTCAAAGTGCTGATTCCATGCAGTATCTCAATAAATAAGTAAAAACATTGTGTGGGATCTGTTCCCTGGGAGGGCGGAATGGGCCTTAGTTCAACATTGTCCAGAAAAGAACTCTGTAATCCTTAGCAATATACTGCACACAAAATGCTGGAGGAACTGAGCAGGTTCGGGCAGCGTCTATGGAGGCGAGTAAACATTTCAGGCCAAGACCTTTCATTATGGGCTGAGCTTCCAGTAATTGCCCCCCTCTTCACTGTTCCCCATTTCTGTCTGTGTCTGTCTCTCTCTCTCTCTCTATCTCAACTTCTCTCCTTCTCTGCCTGTAGCCTCTGTCTGGTGCTCCTCCTCCTCCTTCCCTTTCTTCAGTGGTCTTCCACCCCCTCCTATCAGACTCCCCCTTCTCCAGCCCTGTATCTCTTTCACCAATCAACTTCTAGCTCTTTACTTCATCCCCTCCCCCCTCCCAGTTTCACCTGCAAACTTGTACTTCTTCTTCTCATTCCGACCCCCGCCCCAACCTTCTTACTCTGACTTTTCCCCTCCTTTCCAGACCTGAAGAAGGGTCTCGGCCCAAAATGTTGTCTGTTCACACTATTCCATGGATGCTGCCTGGCCTGCTGAGTTCCTCCAGTAGTTTGTGTGTCTCGCTCTTGCACCTTACCTTCTCCCCATCCACAAGGACGCGGTCCCCGAGTTTGAGGCCCAGCGAGGTGAGCATTAGGTTGCCGGGGATGTTGTCGTAGTTGGGCAGGGTGACCTTGGGGAGGTTGCAGCTCAGGGGCACGGCATCCAATAACAGCTGTTTCAGCTCCTTGGCCACCATGGCTGCCTCGGCCTTGTCCAGGCTCATGTCCATTGGGTCGGGAACGACATCGGCGGGAACTTGCCCCTTGCGGTTCTGTTGGGCGGGAAAAGAGAGGAGCTTAAGAACAAAGCGAGCCTTAGGGATGGCATTCCTGCTGGACAGAGTGGGATCTCCGCTCGAGTCAGGAGTATCAAGTCCCAGCACACAGGCACTAAGAGACGACAGACAGACAAACACTGGGGCTCCAGGCCTCAGGCTCCACCAGAGACCCTGGGAACTGCATCGACTGGAACTGCACAACTGTGCATGCAATGGACAGAATGGACTTTGTGGCAAAGAGTTAATGATGTTCAAAGGAGCAGGTAGGGATAGGGAGGGAGGTACACAGGAAAGGAGAGGGACAGGGAGAGATGGAGGGAGTGGGACAGAGGGAGATGGGGGGTGGAGAGAGGGAATGGAGGGAGATGTGTGGGAGAGAGGGATGGAGGGAGATGTGTGGGAGAGAGGGATGGAGGGAGATGTGTGGGAGAGAGGGACAGAGGGAGACAGGTGGGAGAAAGAGAGAGAGAGATGAGAAAGATGGGGGGAGAGAGGGACAGTGGGAGATGGAAAGAGAGAGGGGAACAGAGGGATGGGGAGACAAGGGAGAGAGGGATGGGGAGACAAGGAGGAGAGAGAGATGGAAAAAGATGGCAGGAGAGAGGTGGATGAAGGAAGGCTGGGCAGAGAGACGGGGAGATAGGGGAAGTGAAGGATGGTGGGAGATGGGGGAAGAGAGGGACGGGGAGACAGGGAGAGAGAGGGATGGGGAAGACGAGGAGAGATGGATGGGGAGGCAGAGAGAGAGACAGAGGGAGAGGGAGAGAGGGTCAGAGGGAGACGAGGGATGTAGAGAGTAGGACGGATGAGACTGGAGGGGGAGAGGGGATGGAGGGAGGGGAAGAAAGGGTTGGGGGATATGGAGGAAGAAAGAGTTATGGGGTAGATGGGGGAGAGGAATGGAGGGAAGGGGGTAGAAATGGACAGAGGGCCATCTCATGCCATCTTTTAGCTCCTCATTTGTTCCTACTTGCCTATACCTGCAAAGCATCTCTTTTTTATTCTCAAGCAGGGCTCAATATCTCTTGAAAACCAAGCTTTCCTACACCTGTGATCTTTACCTTTTATTCTGATGGGCCCATACAAACTTTGTACTCTCAAAATTTCACTTTTGTCCCAATCTACACTTGTCATATCCTTCCAAAACAATCAAAAATGGCATTTCTCCAATTCAGAATCACAACCCACAGACCAGAAATAATTTTTTCCATATTTATTTTGAAACTAATGGCATCATAATCACTAGATGCAAAGTGTTCCCCCCTACACAAACTTCTGTCACCTGCCCTGTCTCATACCCTGACAGCAGATCCACTATGCACACTCTCTCGTCGGGACTTCTATGTACTGATTAAGGAACCATTCCTGAACACGTCCTGACAAACTCTACCCTATCTGCCCCTTTTACGGTATGGGATTCCCAGTCAATGAGAAAAGTTAAAATCACCCTTATAACAACTTTATGTTTCTTGCAACAGTCTGTAATCTCTTTACAGATTTGTTCCTCTAAGTCCCTAGGACTGTTAGGTGGTCTGCAATATAGCCCCATTAACGTAGTCATACCTTTTTTTATTTCTCAGTTCCACGCACAATGCCTCATTAGATGAGTTCTGCAGTCTGCCCTGACCGAGCAGTGCCGTGATATTTCCCCTGACTAGTAATACCACCCCTCCCTCTCTGTCAAGCCTAAAACAACAGAGCCCCAGAATATCGAGCTGCCAGTCCTGCCCCTCCTGCAACCAAGTCTCACTAATAGCTATTTAAGTCCTCGATCCGGGACTTATATGCATCTAGAGTCAGGAAGCGAGCAAGCAGCATCATTGTAGACCCATCACACCCTGGACATCACCTGTTCCAGCTCCTTCCTTCTGGTAGGCACTTTAGATCACTGTATGCCAGGACAAATAGGTACAAGAACAGTTTCTTTCCGTATGCCATCAGTCTTATGAACACTTGAATTTTAGTCTATTATAAACCAAGTCCACCTGTACATACACAGGTATACCTCGTTGTATATAGTTCACGATTATTTGCACTATTGTTTTGTTTGCTTTTTGATTCTGTACAGCGAGAGCTCAGGGAAACCGGCATCAAATTCCCTGTATGTGTCCACATACCTGGCGATAATAAAGGATTCTGATTAAATCATAATTCCACGTGTTGATGCATACCCTGACCTACTCAGGGAATAATCTAATAATTCCCTCCCACATAGCCCTCCATTTTCCAATCATCCAAAAACTTCAAAGTTCAAAGTACATTTATTATCAAAGTATGTATAACCTTGAGATTTGTCTCTCTACAAGCAACCACAAAACAAAAATACTCAATAGAACCCATAAAAAATAAAACCATCAGCAGAAAGAGAAAAAGTATCGTGCAAGCAACATTCTAAGAGTGTCTCAAATCTCAGAATCAGAATTAGAGTTAATATCACTGGCATTTGTCCTGAAATGTGTTGTTTTGTAGCAGAGGTACATTGAGGATGATGAATCTGCCTCTACCTCCTCCCCCAGCAGTGCTTTCCGTGTGCCTCACAGCCTCTGTGCATAAAAATCTCCCTCTGACATCCCCCAGCACTTCCCTCCATTCACCTTAAAATTATCCTCCAAGCAGATGACAAACTTGTCGTAGGGTTTGGAGGTTTACGTGACCCGGAGAGCCATGCTGGCTGGAGTCAAGGCTTTGGCTCTTGGTAGGCTCACCCTTGCCAAACAGGTCAACGGGTAAAGGGCAGGCTAAGAGTGGGTCCTCCAGATGACCTTCCAGTCTTGGGGAGGTTCAGCTCAGGGCTAACGACCCTGACTGGTAAAACAAAATTTTTACGGAAACAGAAATGAAAATTTCTTCTACATCTGAGTGTGACGGTATTCCTGAGTCTCCACCCAAGTGTTATATGTCTGACAGGAGTGAAAACTGAGAGGAAGCTACTGACACGATGAAGGAAGCCCTGAACACCACCAGAGATGGAGGATCTTCACTGCTGCCCTAAACACCAGCGGTGTATTGGGCAGTAAGTATCTTAAAATGATGCCCCCTTCTATTAGTCATTTATGCCCTGGGAAAAAGGCATTGGCTGTCCCTCTATCTATATCTCTAATCATCTTACACACCCCTATCCTCCTCCCACCTCTCACCCTCATTTACTCCAGAGAGAAAAGTCCTAGTTCGCTCAAAAGCCCTAACCTCATAAGACATGCTCTCTAACCTATGCCTTAACCTAGGGGTGGCCAACCTTTACATTCTATGTGTCAATTTTCTCATGCATGAGTTCAGATGCGATTTTTTCACGCACGAGTTCTATATTAACATATTTTTACAAGAATTGAATGGGGGTACAAGAGTTGTATGACGCATCTGAACTCGTGCATGAAAAAATTGACGCATGGAATGTAAAGGTTGGCCACCCCTGCAATCCATAAATCCTGCACCTCTAAATAAATAATTCTCCTGTGACCTTCTCTAACGGGGGACGGGAAGTGGAAGAGGGGCATTAGGGGAAGAGAGGAGAGGAGGCGGGGATATGGAGGGGAGGGGGAGAGTTGGTATGATGTGTTATGTGTTAGGGAGGTGGGAAGAGGCTTTAACTTCACTGAACAGACAATCAGACGCATGCGCACGTTCGCTGCTTACCCGGACGGCTGGATTCGCCCCGTGCTCCAGCAGACACTTGACTGCTCCCAGGCAGAGGTTGGAGGCAGCGATGTGCAGGGCCGTTCCATGGTTAAAGTCACTGCAGGTGGAATTCAACACTGCAAACACAGGGAGGCTGTAGTGAGTCCTGGTGTGTCCCGTGGATGGGGAGAAGATCAAGACCGACAGCCCACAGAAAGACCCAGACATTACCAGCTGCACTCAAGCCGCCGGTACTATGGGGTGAATGGCCTACTACTGGGCTGGAGGAATCTCCAGTGGCTGAAGGAGAACCTTGGCATCAGAATGACAAGTGGCACATGGGTAGAACCGGTGCCTCATATATACAGAGAGACCGAGACAGACAGACAGACAGAAAGTCAGACAAAGAGACAGAGAGAGGCAGTGAGACAGAGACACAGAGAGAGACAGAGAAAGAAAGAGATATGACCCTCCTCTCTTTTCATTGAATGGAAATCCCAAACTGCATCCAACCACACCAACCAGAAACTCCAGTGGAACAGAAACCTCACCCACCACCCAGAACACATGTGCTCTCCACCACCGCTGGGGTGGGTGCACCATCAACAAAATGCATGGTAGTTATGAGCCTGCTCTCCTCCCAGACCTGCAGCTCAACCGACGTGAAGGCTCAGTGAGCCATGTGCACACTAAGAGGCCCCTCTCCAAGTCACACATGCTCCTGACTTGAAATATCGCCAGTCCTTCATTGTTGCCCGGGGTCCACATCCTGGAAATTCCTCCCCAGTTTGCACCATGGGAGCACCTTCACTGGGAAGGAAGCTTTGCTGAGGCTCAACGCCACCCTCCCCGGAAGGATTGGCTGGCCAGCCTAGGGCAGCCCATAATCTGTTGCTGATACACCTACCTTTTGATTTGTGAGCCTTAAGCAAGATGCGCGTTATTTCCGGCACGTCGAAGTAAGCGGCATAGTGGAGGGCATTCATGTTCGTCCAACGACTGCGTAGACCGACGTCAGCCCCGAGGGAGATCAGCTGGTTGCAGAGGCGTGCCGCAGCTACGGGGTCCCCTGCACAGAAACAGCAACCTCACCTTCACCAAACAGACAACGAACCAACTGAACCTAACCCAGAATACATCGGGGAACCTAGGAGTCACAGAGCACTGGAACAGGCCCTTTGGCCCATCTAGTCCATGCTGCATGTTAATCCGCCTATTCCCATCGACCTGCACTCTCACACCACCCTCTGAGTGAAGTTGTTCCCCTCATGTTCCTCCTAAACCCATGACCTCTAGTTTTAGCCTCAGCCATTCTCAGTGGAAAAAGCCTGCTTGCACTTAATTTTGTATGCCTCTATCAAATCTCCCCTTACTCTCTTATGCTTCAGGGGATAAAATCCTGACTTATTCAACCTTTCCCTGTAACTCCGTTCCTCAAGTCCCGGCAACATCCTTGTAAATCTTCTCTGCACTCTTTCAACCTTCAAAGATTCAAAGCACATTTATAATTAAAGTATATAACCCTGAGATTCATCTCCCCCCACAGACAGTCACGAAACAAAGAAAGCCATGGGAAGGAAGAGAAAGTATCGAACACCCAACATGGAAACAAAAAAGCACAAATCACGCAAGTGGCAAGAAAACAAGTGAAAAGCACAGAATATAAAACATCAAACCACAGAGTGATCGAAACAGTCCAGCAATGTTGAATTTAGCTCAGTTCAGTTCAGTTTAGCACTGTTGTTCATTGAAACAGTCCAGGAATGTTGAGTTTAGCTCAGTTCAGTTCAGTTTAGCACTGTGTTGTTCGTTGACTGCAGGCCGCGGAGACAGTCCGCCCAAATCAACATCACACAAAATAGCAACAAAAAATGCAGTAACCCGAAACCACGGACACATACCATGAACCACAAAGTCTTTTTGACACTTTTGCAGCAACTGATAAAAGCTTGGTCCAAGGGGCGTGGGAGTGTTTATGAAACAGCTGGAAGGAGGATGGAGAAGGTTTAACAGCCACCATTATTGGAATACCTCTCCCTCTCCCTCTTGTTTGCTGCTGCCGGAGTCTTGGCACTGGACAGGGTTTGATTGGCACGGTTTGTGGGGAGTCATTTTTAGAGGACTCCACAGTTCATGTTATGATGACTGGTTTCTGGTTACCCCTTTTTCAAAAATCGCTATTTTGTGTGATTTTGATCAGGGCTGACTGGCTCTGAGGCCTATAGTCAATGAACAACACAGCCCTAACTTGAACAGAACTGAACATTCCTAGGCTCTGTGGTTTGACGGTTAATATTGTGTGTGTTATTCACTCATTTTTTTCTGCCGTTTGCGTGTTTGTTTTTTTTTGCACGTTGAATGCTTGATTTTTTTTTTCTTCTTTGAATGGGTTCCATGGAATTTGTTTGCTTCGTGGCTGTCTGCATGAAGATGAATCTCAGGGTTGTATTCTGCATACATACTTTGTTAATAAATGTACTTTTGAATCTTTGGATAATCAAAACACAAAATGTAAGTGGTCAGAGTTGCAAATGAACATCTCTAGAAGGTTACAGAGAGAGAGATAAGAAAATAAAAAGCTTTGATAAAAAGGGCAAGAATCAATCTTTCTCTCTCCCTCCCTCCTTCCCCTTTCTCCCCCAGCTCCCTCCATGACCACTCCCCCTCTCCTGTTGGTGACACAGCAGATTGTAAGATTGGAACAGCGAGCTGTTGTTCTCCCCTCTCACTGTTGCAGGAGCGATCTCTCTCTCTCTCTCTGTCCCTCAACAGTGATAGAAAGATCTTGTCTGAGATGTCAAAGTGTTGGGATGGACAGTGGCGTTTGATGGACTCTAGATCATGGTCTCCAGAGGGCTTGCTATTGCTTGATGGTGGGTGGAAGGGGGCTGACCCTTTTGCTGGGCAAATGGGGGAAGGAGGAGGGGGTGTTGATGCTTTAACTGCTGCTTATGTATGGGAGAAGGAGAGTGGGCTTTGGGGTTCTGATGGTTCTGTCATTCACTCTTTGGGATTTTTTTCCTGTTTCGTGGCTGCCCTGTGTAGAGTAAGAATTTCAGGTTGTATACAGTATACGCTCCCTGATATTAAATTGAACCATTTGAATCTTTGACAAGTTTCAAGTTGGGGTGTTGGGAGCAGGGAAAGCACGAACAACGTACACGCTACTGGCAGAGCTCAGCAGGTCAGGCAGCATCAATGGAGGGAAATGGGCAGCTGACGTTTCCGGTTGAGGCCCTTCACTTGGACTGAAACTTCGAGGCGAGATGGCTGGTGCAAAGAGGTAGAGGAAATGAGCGGAGTAAAAGCCAGCAGGTGATGGGTGGATCCAGGTGAGGAATGGTGAGAAGCAGATGGAGGAGGGGAGAGTGGGAACAGTGACGGAGGCTGGGAGGTGATGGGTGGATCCAGGTGAGGAGGGATGATAGGCAGATGGAGGAGGGGAGAGTGTGAATAGTGACGGGGGCTGGGAGCTGATGGGCGGATCGAGGTGAGGAGGGATGATAGGCAGATGGAGGAGGGGAGAGTGTGAATAGTGACGGAGGCTGGGAGCTGATGGGCGGATCGGGGTGAGGAGGGATGATAGGTAGATGGAGGAGGGGAGAGTGTGAATAGTGACGGAGGCTGGGAGGTGATGGGTGGATCCTGGTGAGGAGGGATGATAGGCAGATGGAAGAGGGGAGAGTGTGAATAGTGACGGAGGCTGGGAGGTGATGGGCGGATCGAGGTGAGGAGGGATGATAGACAGATGGAGGAGGGGAGAGTGTGAATAGTGATGGAGGCTGGGAGGTGATGGGCGGATCGAGATGAGGAGGGATGATAGGCAGATGGAGGAGGGGAGAGTGTGAATAGTGACAGAGGCTGGGAGGTGATGGGTGGATCCAGGGGTGGAGGGGCGAATAGTAGATGGGAGGGTGGGAACAGTGACAGAGGCTGGGAGGTGATGGGTGGATCCAGGTGGGGTGACCTGTGTTAATATTATTCTGTGTCTGTATGCACTGGATCGTAACTATATGTGCTGTGTGTGACTGTATGGGCTGTGTTTTACACCTTGACCCCGTAATATGGAAGGTCTACTTATTAGCCGATGGAAAATTGCTCTGAAAGTGGCTTCCACCGTGCCAGTTAATGATGGGCCTGCTCAAGGTATGTAGCTGCCTTCCTATTGGTTAACTCCTGTGCCCTGAGGCACCCGTTTCTGCTCCTAAGCCATGTGCTGTGATACTTGTGGCTGCCTTTTGGTCCTCAGGTGTATAAAGGTGAAGGAGTGAGTCTCTCTCTGTTTTGGGACCCTGAGCCGCAGGTAGCACTGGCGAAACCATTTGGACGGTGTATTGCAGTTCCAAAGTGGTGTTAAGGTGGTGGCTGGATCCAAAGCAGTCTAAGAGCAAGGAACGACACGCTGTTCAGCTGATTTAAGTGCCGGGCCAGGTTAAAAAGGTCAGGGTGCCGGGACTGGAGGCAAGAGCCGGGCTAATCCGCGACGTTTGCTCTGCTCTATGCTGGACTACAGCGACACCTGGCTTTGTGTCCATGGTCTCACGTCACTTACTCGGCTTTGGAATGGACGATGGCTGGTGTCTGTGCCAGCTGCAGCAACATCTGGCTTTGTGTCTTTCATAAAAACCAGTTCCGAAGCTACTTGATTACTTTTGATGTTTACAAGTTTTTTTTTCTCTTTCTCTCTGTGCATTGGATCTTTTTTTTGTTCGGTTCTTTTGAGGTTTCTTTGTTTTGTGGCTGCCTGTGAAGAGACGAATCTCAAAGCTGTATGATGTATATACATGCTTTGATAATAAATGTACTTTGAACTTTGAGTTAATAGGGGAGGAACTCATGTTTCAGGTAAATACCTCGTTAAGTAGTTGTTTATTGCTTGTTTGATGTTGTGTAACTTGGACAGATTTAGCAAGTGCATGGAATGCGAGCAGTTTCTATAGTTTGAGTGACTTGGATGAGTGCTTGTTCGATTTACAGGCATGTAAAGTGTTTCATTGCTTGCTTGTGAATAAACAGTTGCTGTACTTGCTCACAATCAGTGTCTGCTGTTTCACTTACCAAACCCGCAAACCTGCTTTTGCACAACACCACCTCGGGAACGACGTTTCATTCAGTTCTATGCATGCGTATGGTTGAATGAAAACAAACTTGAAAGACAGGGGTGACGCCCTGCCACTTTTCCCTGCGATTATCTGCCCCATTTGGGAGCGAACACACAGACTCCGAAATCTGACCACTTTCACCACCTACCGACGCCGTGCGCTCCGGCCTTGCAGGCATAGTGTAGCAGGGTCATGTCCGTCAGCCCATCACGGTCGTTGACGTGGCAACCTCGCTTGAGAATCTGTATTGGCAACAAAGATAAATCAGCAGGAGGCATTCTCAGTAATCAGGGGGGTGGGGGGAATCTCACTCGTCCCATGCTAAAGCAGGTCAGACGAGCATATTAACAAAAGGCAGAGGTTAACCTGGGTAAAAATGGACCACTGGATATTTGAACACCAGTTCTCAAATCCTGGATGCTCCCAGGACTTACAGACATGAGATAAAGGGGGAGGCTGGGCAATCTCGGACTTTAGTCCTTGGAGCATGGGAGATGTATAAAGTCATGAGGTCCCTCATGATAGACCCAGATTCCCTTATTTTATCGCCTGTATGTCAAAACATCCCGTGCAGCACTCACAAAAAGCTGGAGCAATGCAAAGGAAAGGGAGTTGGTGTTTCTGGCCGAGTCTCTTCATCAGGACAGGAAAGGAAGGTGGAAAAGGCCTGAATGGGAGGCGGAGGAGGAGTACAAACTGGAAGGTGATATAGAGAGAATAGGCTGAACGTGAAGCCAGGTAAAGGGGAATATTCAGTACTGTGCAAAGGTCTTAGCCATATACATATAGCTAGGGCACCTAAGACTTCCGCACAGCACTGTAGTAATTTTTACGTTTTGGACTGTACTACTGACTCAAAACCATAACAAATTTCATGACGTATGTGAGTGATGATAAACCTGATTCTGATCTGGGTCTCTATTGTGGACTGAGAGTGGGAAGGGGACAGAGAGAGGAGAATCACGGTTGGGAAAAGGGGAAGGGAGAGGAGAGGGTGTGGGAAGCACCAGAGAGACATCCTGTCTGGAATCAAATGCCTTTGCCCGGTGTCTCAGGGTTGGATGTGTCTGCACCCTCACCACTCCCCACCTTAAACCTATTCTCTTCATATCACCTTCCAGCCCTCAATCGCCCATTTCATGCCCTCTTCTCATTGCTACCATCAGGGAGGATGTACAGAAACCTGAAGACACACACTCAACAATTCAAAAACAGCTTCCTTTTCCTCAGTCATCCGATTTCTAAATGGACATTGAACACATGAACACTACCCATTTTATTTTTTCTCTTTTTGCACTAGTCATTTAATTTAACTTTATATATATATTTACTGTAATTCAGTTTTTATGTATTGCATTGTATATATTTACGGTAACTCAGTTTTTATTTTTATGTATCGCATTGTACTGCTGCTGCAAAGACAACAAAGTTCATAATGTATGTCGGTGATACTAAACCTGATTCAGAAAGGCAGCATCCATCATTAAGGACCCCATCACCCAGGTCATGCCCTGATCTCACTGCTACCATCAGGGAGGAGGTACAGGAGCCTAAAGACACACACTCAACGATTCAGGAACAGCTTCTTCCCCTCTGTCATCCAATTTGTAAGTGGACATGAACACTACCTCACTACTTTTTATTCTCTTTTTTGCACAACTTATTTAATTTCATAAAACGCATATATCCTGTAATTCATAGTTTTTGTTATTCTGTAATACAATGTACTGCTACCGCAGAGCAACGAATTTTCCTACATGTGGCAGTGATATTAAACCTGATTCTGATTCTGAGAGACGGGATCACATGCAGCTGAAAAGCTTGCCTTGCACTCTATTGATACAGATCAAATCATTAGACAGTGCATTCAGCTAGAACCAGGTAAACCAATAACATAATACAGATCCAAGTGTAACAGCTACAGAGGAAGTGCACTGCAGTCAGACAATGAGATGCAGGCTTATAACGACATACGTAGTTTATGAGGTTGACAGACCTGAGGGGCAACTTCTTCACACAGGCAACGGTGGGTACAGGGACGAGCTGCTGAAGGGAGTCATTGAGGCAGCTACAGGACAATAAAACTCTCAGGGAACATTTGGATAAATTCACAGGTAGTAGGGTGTTTCGAAGGATGTGGATCAGACACCATGGTCGGCATGGACGAGTTGGGCCGAAGGTTCTGTTTCTAAACTATATTAGAAGGGGAGGGGGGAGGGTAGATGCTTTGCTGCTGCTTGTGCATGGGAGAGGGGGAGGAGAGGCTCTGGGGCTTAAGCGCTTTTTCCTGCCATTCACTCTTTGGGTTTTTTTTCTGTCTGGTGGATGCCTGTGAAGAGTAAGGATTTCAGGCTGTACACTGTTTCCATTCTCTGACATTAAATTGAACCATTACTCTTTGAATTATAAGCTGATGGTCAAACCAGAGACCGACGGATTCAGGTGGAGAGGGATATAGAAGGTTACAGAGCCAAGCAGGTAGGTGTGTTCAGGCACACATCATAGATGGGGTAGCTACCGGGAAACTTTGCCCCCCACCACCTGAGGCATCTAATATTTTCTGGCTTATATGATAGATGGAGCCCAAACAGCCTGAAGCATTGTTGGGGACCCCACCACCTGTCCCACAATCTCTTTGACCCACAACCGTCAGGAAGGAGGTACAGGAGCATCAGGACTCGGACTGCCAGACTGG
The DNA here is from genome assembly GCF_030028105.1 of Mobula birostris. Classification (NCBI taxonomy): domain Eukaryota; kingdom Metazoa; phylum Chordata; class Chondrichthyes; order Myliobatiformes; family Myliobatidae; genus Mobula; species Mobula birostris. The sequence goes on along the minus strand of NC_092381.1, from coordinate 110,095,300 downwards.
GCAACAGCTTCTTCCCTCAGACTGTGAGAGTAATGAATACCCTGTCACTCCCGAGGTCTCGTCACTACCACAGCGAGCTGTTTACTGCTTACCTTTGCTGCACACTACATGCACTTTGAACTATATTTTATGAATTTATTTACGGTAATATATTGTTTTATGTACTGTGTGTGATATATGTTTTGCGTGTGCTCCACGGTCCAGAGGAACATTGTTTTGTTTGGTCGTATATATGTAAGTCAGATGATGATAAACTTGAACTTGAAGCTTCTAACACCTGCCAGCTTGTACTCCTTCCTCTCCCCTCCTCCCACCTTCTTATCCTGGCTTCTGCCCCCCTTCCTTTGCAGTCCTGACAGAGCAGAAGTTCTCAGCCTGGGGTCCATGGACCTCACAGCTAATGGTAAGGGTCCACGGCATAAAACCCCTTGTGATAATAGGTCTCGGCTGAAATGTTGACTGTTCACTGCTCCCTACCACCGAAGTCTCGTCACTAGGGCAGTGAGCCATTTACTGTTTACCTGTGATGCATACTACATGCATTTGGAATATTTTATTAACTTACGGTAATTTATAGTTTTATGTGATGTATGTCATGTGGGTGCACCGTTGGTCTGGAGAAACATTGATTTGTTTGGTTGTGTATATGTACAGTCAGATGACAATAAACTTGAAACTTGAGCACTTGAAAGCACAGAAGGCAACAGCTGGTAAATGGGATTTGTCCAGGCTGGTCCTTGATGGCCACCATGGACGAGATGGGCTGAATGGCCTGTTCACAACAGATCAAAAGGAACACCAGGACGTACTCGTGTGCCTGACTCCACCACATACTTTCCTCGATTGTTCTATGACTTTGCTAAAGTGAACCTTAAAGACCAAGCCTGAAAACTAACTGGTTGTTAAGTTCACAAAGGTCCAAGTAGATTTATCATCAAGGTACATACTGTATAAAAGACCATAAAATATAGGAGCAGAATTAGGCCATTTGGCCCATTTCATCATGGCTGATCCAATCCTCCTCTCAGCCCCAATCTCCTGCTTTCTCCCTGTACCCCTTCACGCCCTGACCAATCAAGAATCTATCAACCTCTGCCTTAAATACACTCAAAGACTTGGCCTCCACAGCTGTCTGTGAAAAAGAATTTCGCAGATTCACCACTCTCTGGCTAAAGAAATTCCTCTTCATCTCCATTCTAAAAGGGCACCCCTCTATTCTGAGGCTGTGTCCTCTGGTCTAAGACTCTCCCATCATAGGAGACATCCTCTCCACATCCACTCCATCAGGCCCTGTCTCCATTCGATGGGTAACTTCATTGAAACCTCTCATTCTTCTGAATTATAGTGAACACAGACCCAGAGCCATCAAACATTCTTCATATGACAAGCCATTCAAAGAACATCCCTTGAACCCTCTCCAGTTTCAGCACATCCTTTCTAAGGGGCCCAAAACTGCTGACAATACTCCAAGTGAGGCCTCACCAGTGCTTTATAAAGTCTCAACATTACACCTTTACTTTCATATTTCAGTCCTCTTGAAATGAACGCTAACACTGCATTTGCCTTCCTCACCACAGACTCGACCTGCAAATTAACCTTTAGGGAATCCTGCACAAGGACTTCCAAGTCCCTTTGCACCCCAGGTTTTTGTATTTTCTCTCCATTTAGAAAATAGTCAACCCTTTCATTAATTCTACCAAAGTGCATGACCATACACCTCCCGACACCATATTCCATCTGCCACTTCTTTGCCCATTTTCTAAATCCGTCAAGGTGCTTCTGTAGCCTCTCTACTTCCTCAAAACTACCTGCCCCTCCACCTATCTTCATATCGTCTGCAAACTTTGCAACAAAGCCATCAATTCCATCATCCAAATCATTGACATATAATGTAAAGAGAGTCTATCCCAACACCAACCCCTGTGGAACACCACTAGTCACTGATACATGTCACCAAATACCACCCTGAGATGCATTTCCTTGCAGGCATTCACAGTCGAACACAGAAATCCAATAGAGTTAATGAAAAACTACACGCAGACTGAAAAACAACCAGTGAGCAAAAAGAAGACAAACTGTGCAAATAAATAAATAAAATAAATAATATTGAGAACGTAAGTTGTAGAGTCCTTGAAAGTGAGTCTGTAACTTGTGGAATCATTTCAGTGTTGTGGTGAGTGAAGTTATCCACACTGGTTCAGGAGCCTGATGGTTGTGGGGTAATAACTGTTCCTGAACCTGGTGGTGTGGGACCTAAGGCTCATTGTGGTGAGTGAAGTTATCCACACTGGTTCAGGAGCCTGATGATTGTGGGGTAATAACTGTTCCTGAACCTGGTGGTGTGGGACCTGAGGCTCATTGTGGTGAGTGAAGTTATCCACACTGGTTCAGGAGCCTGATGGTTGTGGGGTAATAACTGTTCCTGAACCTGGTGGTGCGGGACCTGAGGCTCATTGTGGTGAGTGAAGTTATCCACACTGGTTCAGGAGCCTGATGGTTGTGGGGTAATAACTGTTCCTGAACCTGGTGGTGTGGGACCTCAGACTTCTATGCCCCCTGCCCAATGGCAGCAGCGGGAAGAGAGCTTGGCCTGGATGGTGGGGTCCTGACAACGGATGCTGCTTCCTTGCAGCAGTACCACAAACTGGATGACACAATACACAAGTTCTGCTGGCCTCCCTATCCAACACTTCATCACACCTGACTGTACTCCTGAAGGTCAGATGACCCTGTTCAGACTGAGCTTGGGTCTGTTTAAAAGCAGCAATCGATCACTAATACACAGCTGGACTGGGGTTAACTGAGTCATGCACACGGTGTATCAGGAGATATATGGCTCTGAAGAATCAATGCTCCCTTGGGCTTTCAACCACCAATATTCATCACTGCCCCAATAATGCTTCGTAAATAACCTCATATTTCTCCCTTTGCATTGCTACACAGGTTTATTTATTGATGCCTTTTTCAGGGAGAAAAGAGAGGCTCACACACAAAATGTGTGGCACGTGGCCAAGTGGTTAGGGCGTTAGACTAGCGATCTGAAGGTTGTGGGTTCGAGCCTCGGCTGGGGCAGCGTGTGTGTCCTTGAGCAAGGCACTCAACCACACAATGCTCCAGTCTACCCAGCTGAGAATGGGTGGCAGCAAAAATGCTGGGGGTTAACCTCGTGATAGACTAGCGTCCTATCTGAGGGAGAGTCTCGTACTCTCAGTCACTTCATGCCACGGAAATCGGCATAAGCACAAGCCTGGTGGGCCACAAGGCTCGTGACAGACTTTAATTAACACACAAAATGCTGGAGGAATACAGCAGGTCAGGAAGTATCTGTAGAGAAGAATAAACAGTCAATGTTTCCGGCCGTGAAGGGTCTCGGCCCAAAACCTACCTTCTCACTCTGGTATCATCACCCTTCCTTTCCAGCCTGATGAAGGGTCTTGGCCCAAAATGTCAACTGTTTATTCATTCCTATATATTCTGCCTGACCTGCTGAGTTCCTCTGTGTTGCTCTGGATTTCCAGCATCTGCAGAATCTCTTGTGTTTGAGATTTATGGCCAAATACTGAATTAACTTTATCACTAAATTTGTCCCACACACAGCACCGCCATTCCCAGAGAGAGATATATGAAAAGGCTGTTGCCCTGTCAAACGACAGTCACTTCATCCTCCCCAGTTTCCTGAATCATGATTAGAGGTTCTTTGTCTTTACAGCTCTCCCCACCATTGAGCACATCTACAGTTTGTACATTGAGCACTGCCACAAGAAAGCAGCATCCATCATCAAGGACCTCACCATCCTGGTCATGAGCTCTTCTCACTGCTGCCATCGGGCAGGAGGTACAGGAGCTTTAGGTCCCACACCACCAGGTTCAGGAACAGTTATTACCCCACAACCATCAGGCTCCTGAACCAGCGTGGATAACTTCACTCACCACAATGAGCTGACATGAATAACTTCACTCACCTCAACTCTGAACTGATTCCACAACGTACAGACTCACTTTCAATAACTCTACAACTCATGTTCTCAGTATTATTATTATTTTTATTTGCACTATTTGCCCTCATTTGCAGATCGGTTATTTGTCAGTCTTTATGTGTATATTTATTTATTTATTTGTGTTTTTAGATGCAGCGCGGAATAGGCCCTTGTGGCCTTTGAGCCACATCGCCCAGCAACCCTCGATTTAATCCCAGCCTAGTCACGGGGCAATTTACGATGACCAATTAACCTACCAACCAATACTGAGTACAGCTGACAATAATAAAAGTAATCATCAATCTTTTATTTTAAAATTCTGCCGTCTTGAAATTTAACTCTTTTTTGTTCACAGAATCAGGGAGCACTACAGTACAGAAACAGGCCCTTCAGCCCATCTAGTCTGTGTCAAACTATAATTCTGCCTACTCCCATCAGCCCGCACCTGGACGACAGCCATCCGTACCCCTCATTCATGTACCTATCCAAACTTCTCTTAAATGTTGGAATCGATCCTGCGTCCACCACGTCTGCTGGCAGCTCGTTCCACACTCTCAGCTTCATCTGAGTGAAGGGCTCCCCTTCAATATTTCACCTTTCACCCTTAACCCATGACCTCCAGTTCTAGTCTCACTCAGGGGAAAAGCCTGCTTGCATTTACCCTATCTCTACCCTTCATAATTTTATATCATCATCACCATCATCGTTGTGTCATATGACGTGGATGATCATAGTCTTTCCACGACCATGATTGTTCTTTGCTCATATGGCCATCCACCACCTGCTCCCGTGGCTTCACATGACCCTGATTGGGGGCGGGGGGGCTAAGTAGGTGCTACACCTTGCCCAAGGGTGACCTGCAGGCTAGCGGAGGGAAGGAGCACCTTACACCTCCTTTGGTAGAGATGTAGCTCCACCCCACCACCCAATTTGTATACCCCTATCAAATCTCCCCTTCTTCTCCTACACTCCAAGGAATAAAGTCCAAACCTATTCCGCCTCTCCCTGTAACTGAGGTCCTCAAGTCCCGGCAACATCCTTGTCAATCTTTCTGCAATCTAATTGACTTTGTTAGTTTGAGGGGTGTGGCTGTGATAACATATTTGCTGCCTGTCCCCTACTGAATCTGCCGTCTGCCTGCTTTTGTTTGTTTATTTATTTATTTATTGAGATACAGCACGGAATAGAACCTTCCAGCAATCCTGATTTAATCTACAGTGGCCTTATCTTAGGGCAGTTTACAATGACGAATTAACCTGCCAACCGGTACGTCTTTGGACTTTGGGAGGAAACCACAGCACCCGGAGGGAAACCCATGTGGTGACGGGGAGAACGTACGAACTCCTTACAGGCAGCGACGGGAATTGAACCCGAGCCGCCAGCACTGTAGAGTACTGCGCTCACCACTACGCCACTGTGCCAACCCTGCACTGCTGTAGTCCTTGTGGTGTACACCCCTCATGGAGCATGATTCGGATTAACGAGTTCGCGCACCGACTCACTTCGTTTCCGATGGTGTCAATTTTGTGTTGCACTTGGGGAACCCACTGCCGGATGATTGCAAAGAGCTCAGGGATAGTCGTCTGCGGGTTGAAGAGGATTTCCTGACAGGCCGGGTCATTCGGATCAAAGAAGGTGAAGGCTGTTCAGAACGGGGAGAACAACATTTCAATCAAACACTGGAGATGCAGGTGAAAGCGTCTCATCTCAGAGGACGGGAGGGTGGATGGGGAGGGGGAGCGTGTGGAGGGGCAAGGAGGATGAGGTGCACAGAGGCGAGGGGCAGGGTGACCACGTGGGACGGGGTAAAGGAGATGGTGAGGGGAGAAGGGAAGATATTGGAGGAAGGGTGAGGGCAGACATGGGATGAAAGGGGTGTGAGGGATACGGGCTGGGAGATTGGGGGGGTGAAAGAGAGGGATGCAAAGAAGGTAGAGGAGAGGGGAGGAGGTAGGGGAGGGTGGGAGGCAGGAGATAAGGAAGGTATGAAAAGAGGAAGGGTGAGGGAGGAAGTGATGGATGGAGGGAAGGCAGGAGGTGGGGAGGGAAGGCAGGTGGGGAGGGAAGGCAGGAGGTGAGGGAGGGAATGGGGCATGAGATGAGGGAGGGTGGTAGGCAAGAGGCAAAGGAAGTATGAAAAGAGGAAAGAGGAGGGAGGGACGGAGGGGGAGGAGGTGACAGAGGGAGAGGCTTTGAGGAAAGAGGCGAGAGAGGAAGGACGGGAGGAGGCAAAGGGAGGGAGGGGAATGAGGAAGTGTGGACGGGGCTCAGATGATTGAAGAGCTACCATAGTCCTTGGGCAGTGGTGCTGGGGCCGAGGGGTGAACCATGGGCTTCTTGCGTCTCTCCATCACTGGGCTGTGGAAATCTGCGGGCTGCTCCTGGGGCTCAAGGGGCTCCTCCTCGGAAGCCACATCTGCCATGTTCTCCTTCGTCATGTCTGAAGGCGGCCTGCAGAACACAGAGAGACGGCAACATTAGAACCAACAGCCATTGGTATAAAGAGGATCAGAAACGTGCTGAGGATAAAAACCACACAGGGAACTACTCTCTGTTGCTTTAACAGCAAGCACTGGGAAAGGAACATTCAAAACCTACTCCTCAAAGTACAGAGTACATATATGTCACCATATACAACCCTGACATCTGTTTTCTTGCAAACATTCACGGTAGAACAAAGAAATACAACAAGTCAATGAAAACCTGCACAGAAGCAAATCACCATTGGGCAACAGAGGGCAAACTATGTAAATAGAACAATTAAATATTACTGAGAACACGAGTTGTAGAGTCCTTGAAAGTGAATCTGCAGGCTGTAGAATCAGTTCAGAGTTGCGGTGAGTGAAGTTATCCACACTGGTTCAGGAGCCTGATGGTTGTGGGGTAATAACTGTTCCTGAACCTGGTGGTGTGGGACCTGAGGCTCATTGTGGTGAGTGAAGTTATCCACACTGGTTCAGCAGCCTGATGGTTGTGGGGTAATAACTGTTCCTGAAACTGATGGTGTGGGACCTGAGGCTCATTGTGGTGAGTGAAGTTACCCACACTGGTTCAGGAGCCTGATGGCTGTGGGGTAATAACTGTTCCTGAACCTGACCTGAGGCTCATTGTGGTGAGTGAAGTTATCCACACTGGTTCAGGAGCCTGATGGTTGTGGGGTAATAACTGTTCCTGAACCTGGTGATGTGGGACCTGACACTCTGATACCTCCTGTACAATGGTAGTAGTGAGTAGGGAGCATGGTCTGGATGGCGGGGGTGGGGGGTCCTTGATGCTGGAAGCTGCTTTCCTGCAATAGCGCTCCATGCAGATGTGCTCACTGGTGGGAAGGAATTTTCTGTGAAGAACTGGGCTGTATCCACTACTTTTTGTAAGCCTTTTAGAACTGGTGCAGGAGCAGGCCATTCCACTCATCAAGCCTGCAGTCAGAACAATAACACAAGTGGTGTATGCGAGCTCGATTTCAAAGTTTAAGAGAAGCTTGGATAGGTGCATGAATGGTAGGGGTATGGAGGGTTATGGTCCCGGTGTAGATTGATGGGCGTAGGCAGTTTAAATGATTTGGCATGGACTAGATGGGCCAAAGGGCTTAGATAGGAACATAAAAACATAAGAAATAGGATCAGGAGTCGGCCATCCGGCCCGTTGAGCCTGCTCCACCATTCAATAAAATCATGGCTGATCTGGCCATGAACTCACCTCCACCTACCTGCCTTTTCCACATAACCCTTAATTCCCCTACTATGCAGAAATCTATCCAACCTTGTCTTAAATATATTTACTGAGGGAGCCTCCACTGCTTCATTGAGCAGAGAATTTCACAGATTCACCACTCTTTGGGAAAAGCAGTTTCTCATCATCCCCGTCCTAAATCTACTCCCCCGAACCTTGAGGCAATGTCCCCTAGTTCTAGTGGAAACAACTCTCCTGCCTCTTCCTTATCCATCCCTCTCAAAACTTCACATGTTTCTATAAGATCCCCTCTCATTCTTCTGAATTGTATTTTTTGATGTTGTATTTTTCTATGACTCTATTTCTGACTTCTCATCTTAATTCCCCTTTAAAATACCATAAAAATAACCAACACACATCAAAGTTGCTGGTGAACACAGCAGGCCAGGCAGCATCTCTAGGAAGAGGTACAGTCGACATTTCGGGCCGAGACCCTTCGTCAGGACTAACTGAAGGAAGAGTTAGTAAGAAATTTGAAAGTGGAAGGGGGAGGGTGAGATCAAAATGATAGGAGAAGACAGGAGGGGGAGGGATGGAGCCAAGAGCTGGACCGGTGATTGGCAAAAGGGATATGAGAGGATCATGGGACAGGAGGCGTAGGGAGAAGGAAAAGGGGGAGGGGGGGAAATCCAGAGGATGGACAAGGGGTATAGTCAGAGGGACAAAAAGGAGAGACAGAAAAAGAATGTGTGTATATAAATAAATAACAGATGGGGTACGAGGGGGAGGTGGGACATTAGCGGAAGTTAGAGAAGTCAATGTTCATGCCATCAGGTTGGAGGCTACCCAGATGGAATAGGAGGTGTTGTTCCTCCAACCTGAGTGTGGCTTCAATCTTTACAGTACAGGAGGCCGTGGATAGACATGTCAGAATGGGAATGGATGTGGAATTAAAATAACCAATAAAAATAACCAGTAGGTTACATCACAGTCAGTAGGGACTGGAAATAACATCTCGTCCTCACTGACAATTAACGCCGGCACTTCTCAAGAATGTTCTTCTCTCTCAACATTCACTACTGTGTGGTTAGGCACAGTTCAAAAGGTGTCAAAAATTTGCCGATGACACAACAGCTGTCAGCAGGATCTCAGATGGTGACGAGGAGGCGTACAGGAGTGAGATAGATCAGCTGGTTGAGTGGTGTTGCCGCAACAGCTTTGTATTCAGCATCAGTAAGATCAAGGAATTGAGTGTAGACTTCAGTAAGGGAAGGTTGAGGGAACAAACACCGGTCCTCATTGATGGATCAGCAGTGGAAAGGGTGAGCAGCTTCAAGTTACCGGGCATTAATTTCTCTGAAGATCTCTCCCGGACCTGGTTTAGAGGTTCCAATGCACAAGATCGCAAGAGGCTGCGAAGTCACAGGCTCAGCCGGTTCCATCTTGGACGCACCATCCCTCCCACCACCGGCACCACCAAGGACATCTACGAGAGGCAGTGCCTCAAGAAGGCGATATCCACCTCCAAAGATCTTCAACATCCTGGACATGCCCTCTTCTCATTGCTACCATCGGGGAGGAGGTACAGGTGCCTGAAGGCACACACTCAACATTTTAGGAACAGTTTCTTCCCCTCTGACATCTGAATGGACATTGAACCCATGAACACCACCTCACTATTTCAAGGGCATTGGAGTTTCCATTCCAGGCTGTGATGCAGCCAGTCAATATACTCTCCACCACACATCTACAGAAGCTTGTCAACGTTCACGCTGAACCTTCGCAAACTCCTAAAGTTTTTGAAATTACACTTACGTGCTGGGCCGTGGACAGGTCCTCTGAAGTAATGACAATGAGGAATGTAAAGTTGCTGACTCTCTGATCTCTGATCAGGACTGTCCCATGCACCTCTGGTTTCCTTCTCCTAAAGTCAATAATCAGCTCCTTAGTCTTGCTGATATTGAGCAACAGGGCTGCTGTTACGCCACCAACAGGCCATAACAACAACCTCTTACAAACACAAGGAAGTCTGCAGATGCTGGAAATGCAAAGCAACACACACAAGATGCTGGAGGAACTCAGCAGATCAGGCAGCATCTATGAAAAAGAGTGACATTTCGGGCCGAGACCCTTCTTCAGGACTGAGAAGGAAGGGGGAAGATGCAGAATTAAAAGGTGGGGGGGGGGGAACGTCTTATGTTTGGTCTTTTACAGATTTTGTAAATTGGAAGAGATTGTTCTCAGGGTGCTGGGATCACCAGTTCACGGTCAGTCAGGCCCGGTATAAGTGTCAGTGTTCTGTACCCTTGCCCTGAGTACAGGAGCTTGTAGATCCATACTCCACAAACAGACCTGATGGGCTGATTGACACAAGTCTGCTCCTATATCTGATGTTCCAGTCCTAATGAAGCATCCCGGCCCGAAAGATCAACTGTTTGCTCATTTCCTCAAGCCTGCTGGGTTCCTCCAGCATTTTGTGTGCGTGGCTCTGGATTTCCAGCGTCTGCAGACTTTCTCTTGTGTTCTAATATAAGCTGTTTTCCCTTATCTAGTCAAGTTTATTGACAAGTGCACAAGTACGGTGAGGTACAATGAAATCCCGCGTGTATCAGCTTCACAGACATGTAGATACGGAAAACACACAATATAAATTAAATAGCATAACATAATCATAAAAAGAGAGAGAAGATAAAGACTGGAAACACAAAGGCACAGCGTCAAGGCCACTGCAATTCAAGAGGATTGCTGGGGAAGGGGTAGGTTCATACAGGCCGGCTCTACCCTGGTAGTTACCATTAGAAAATAAGACATAGCAGCAGAATTTGGCCATTCGGCTCATCGAGTCTGCTCTGTCATTCCGTCGTGGCTGATTTCATAGTCATAGTCATACTTTATTGATCCCGGGGGAAATTGGTTTTCGTTACAGTTGCACCATAAATAATTAAATAGTAATAAAACCATAAATAGTTAAATAGTAACATGTAAATTATGCCAGTAAATTATGAAATAAGTCCAGGACCAGCCTATTGGCTCAGGGTGTCTGACCCTCCAAGGGAGGAGTTGTAAAGTTTGATGGCCACAGGCGGGAATGGCTTCCTATGACGCTCTGTGTTGCATGTCGGTGGAATGAGTCTCTGGCTGAATGTACTCCTGTGCCCAACCAGTACATTATGTAGTGAATGGGAGACATTGACCAAGATGGCATGCAACTTGGACAGCATCCTCTTTTCAGACACCACCGTCAGAGAGTCCAGTTCCATCCCCACAATATCACTGGCCTTACGAAAGAGTTTGTTGATTCTGTTGGCGTCTGCCACCCTCAGCCTGCTGCCCCAGCACACAACAGCAAACATGATCGCACTGGCCACCACAGACTCGTAGAACATCCTCAGCATCGTCCAGCAGATGTTAAAGGACCTCAGTCTCCTCAGGAAATAGAGACGGCTCTGACCCTTCTTGTAGACAGCCTCAGTGTTCTTTGACCAGTCCAGTTTATTGTCAATTCGTATCCCCAGGTATTTGTAATCCTCCACCATGTCCACACTGACCCTCTGGATGGAAACAGGGGTCACCAGTACCTTAGCTCTCCTCAGGTCTACCACCAGCTCCTTAGTCTTTTTCACATTAAGCTGCAGATAATTCTGCTCACACCATGTGATTTATTATCCTTCTCAACCCCATTTTCCTGCATTCTCCCCATAATCTTTGATGCCCTGACTAATCTAGAACCTATCTATCTCCGCTTTAAATATACTCAATGACTTGGCCTCCACAGCCATCTGTGGTAATGAATTCCACAGTTTCACCACTGTCTGGCTAAAGAAATTCCTGTTCTAAGGGATGATCTTCTATTCTGAGGCTGTGCCCTCTGATCCTAGGCTCACCCACTATAGGAAACATCCACTCCACATCCACCCTATCTGGGCCTTTCAATATTTGATAGGTTCCAATGAGATCCACCTCTCATTCTTCTAAGCTCCAGTGAGTACAGGCCCTGAGCCATCAACCACTCCTCATACATTAACCTTTTCATTCCCAGAATCATTCTTGTAAATCTCCCCTGGACCTTCTCCAACACATCTTTTCTTAGATAATCAGCCCAAAACTGCTCACAATTCATCGAGTGTGGTCTGACCAATGCCTTAAAAAGCTCCAGCATTCAATTTTTGCCTTTTTATTCTAGTCCTTTTGAAATAAATGCTCACTTTACATTTGCCTTCCTCACTATCAACTCAAGCTGCAAGTTAACCTTTTGGGAATCCTACATGGGGACTCTCAAGTCCTTTTCCAATTCTAATTTTTGAAGTTATCTGCATTTCAAAATCGTTCATGCCAGGAGTTCCCAACCTGGTGTCCATGGACCCTTTGCTTAATGGTATTGGTCCATGGCGTAAAAAAGGTTGGGAACCCCTGGTCTGTGCCTTTATCATTTCTACCACAATGCATGACCATACACTCCCTGCACTATATTCCATCTGCCATTTCTTTGCCCATTCTCCCAACCTGTCCAAGTCCTTCTACTTCACTAATACTATCGAAGCAAACCTGGCCACAAAGCCACACATTCCATTAAAACAGTCTTGTCAAAACTAGTTTCCCTTTCATTAAGCCACGTTGAGTCTGCCCAATCCTATTATCATTTACTTAGTGAAATCATTCAACAAATCTACAAGGAGTATTGTCACAAGAAAGCGGCATCCATCATCAAACACCTCTAAGGCCGTGCTCTCCTCTCACTACAACTTTTGGGCAGGAGGTACAGGAGCATTAGATTCCACACCAAGGTTCAGGAACAGTTGTTACCCCACAACCATCAGGCTCCTGGACCAGTGTGGATAACTTCACTCACCACACTGAGCCTCAGGTCCCACACCACCAGGTTCAGGAACAGTTATCACCCCACAACCATCAGGCTCCTGAACCAGTGTGGGATAACTTCACTCACCACAATGAGCCTCAGGTCCCACACCACCAGGTTCAGGAACAGTTGTTACCCCACAACCATCAGGCTCCTGAACCAGTGTGGATAACTTCACTCACCACAATGAGCCTCAGGTCCCACACCACCAGGTACAGGAACAGTTATTACCCCTCAACCATCAGGTTCCTGGACCAGTGTGGATAACTTCACTCACCACAATGAGCCTCAGGTCCCACACCACCAGGTTCAGGAACAGTTATTACCCCACAACCATCAGGCTCCTGAACCAGTGTGGATAACTTCACTCCCCACAATGAGCCTCAGGTCCCATACCACCAGGTTCAGGAACAGTTATTACCCCACAACCATCAGGCTCCTGAACCAGTGTGGATAACTTCACTCACCACAATGAGCCTCAGGTCCCACACCACCAGGTTCAGGAACAGTTATTACCCCACAACCATCAGGCTCCTGAACCAGTGTGGATAACTTCACTCACCTCAACACTGAACTGATTCCACAACCTACAGACTCACTTTGAAGGACTCTACAACTCATGTTCTCAGTATTATTTTTTATTTGCACAGTTTGTCTCCTTTTGCACATTGGTTGTTTGTCTGTTTATATACAGTTTTTCATAAATTCCACTCTATTTAGACCATAAGATATAGGAGCAGAATCAGGCCATTCGGCCTGTCGAATTTGCTCCTCCATTTCATCATGGCTGATCCATTTTCCCTCTCAGCCCCAATCTCCTGCCTTCTCCTCGTATCCTTTCATGCCCTGACTAATCAACCAATACTTCTTTATCTCCCTGTAAATGCCTGCAAGAAAATGATTCTCAAAGTAGTGTGTGGTAACATAGATGTACTTTGATAATAAATTTACTGTGAACTTTGAACCACTCTTCCTAAAATCTGATCATAGTTGTCCATAGTTCAAGTTTAATTGTCATCCAACCACACGTGAATGCAGCCAAATGAAACAGTGTTACGCTGGGGCCAAGGAGCAAAACACAGTACCAACAGTCACACACAGCACAAGGCACATATAGAGCATATAAGATCAGTAAAATACATATCAGTCTCCTCCAAGAGGAACACAACCTTGTCGTTGTATTTGGAGCTTTGCATGCATCAGTGACCCGGAGATCTATGTTGGCTGGAGTCAGGGCTTTATCCTTTGGCTCTTGGTAGGGTCACCCATGCCAAACAGGTCAAAGGGTAGAGGCCAGACTAAGAGTGGTCCACTGGTCCTCTGGTCCTCCAGGTTCGGGGGTTCAGCTCAGGGCTAACAACCTTGACTGGTAAAATAAAATTGTTACGGAAACAGCAATGAAGAATCCTTCTGCATCTGAGTGTGACGGTATTCCTGAGCCTCCACCCGGGAGTTATACGACTGACAGCAGTGAAAACTGAGAGGAGTCTACTGACATGATGAAGGAAGCTCTGAACACCGCCAGAGCTGAAGGACCTTCATTGCTGCCCTAAACGCCAGCGGTGTAACAGGCAGCAAGCAGTAGTAGTAGTAGTAGTAGTAGTAGTAGTAAAGTACAGTCACATATCAAACAATGTAGTCCAAGATGCTGAGTACATGAATGCCTCAAAATCTGCAAACCCAATCAAGCCTGTCATCTGCCGAGTGAGCACTGGGGGGCAGCACTGACTCCAGCCTGGATGCCGTGCCACACTGCCTCCAGTGGAGCACACCAACCACGCCTCTTGTTCATAGAACATAGAGCAGTATCGCACATAGACGGACCCTTTTGGCCCACAATGCTGTGCTGAACTTATTAATTAAACACCTATCCAATCACTATAACCTACTCAACATCCACAGCCCTCTATTCCAGGGGTTCCCAACCTGGGGTCCACGGACCACTTGGTTAATGGTAGAGAGGTCCATGTGTAAACAAGGCTGGGATCCCACGGTCTATTCTCTGCACACTCACGTGCCCATCTAAAAAATTCCTAAATTGGTAACAGGTTTCCATATTTTCCCCATTACTGACGGAAATAAAGGTCTGATTTAAAAACAATTGCACCAGCAAAAGCATCAACTCTCCGCTCACCCGCCCTGGTTTCCCCCCCACTCCACCAGCTGCCTTGCAAGCAATAGCGAAGTCCGCAAAAACACCTCGTTCTACAGTCCCTCAAGAAAAAACACTGTCCATCCCAACAGATTCTCTCTCTCCACAGTGAGAGTGGAGACCAACAACTGGCTGTTCCGTGTTGCAGCCTGCAGCGAGCTCTGCCGTCTCGGTGTTCTGATTCCCCCACCAGGCTTCAGTCAGCAACAACCCTGAGGGATCGGTTTGTTGCTACAGACGGCTGTGGAGGCCAAGTCATTGGGTATACTTCGAGCAGGGATTGATTGCTGAGCGGATAAGCATTACAGGGAGAAGGTAGGAGAATGTGTGCGTGCTACGTTATTACTGGAATGTGTGGCGAAACTTGCAGGAACATCCTTAGGCTGTGTTGGTTGTTATCACAAACGGCACATTTCATTGTATGTTTCGATGTACATGATAAATAAATGAATCTGAATGTGTTGGAAAAAAATCAGCCATGATGAAATGGCGGAAAAGATCCAATGGGCTGATGGCCCAATTTGGATCCTACACCTGTTTTTTTTATTTATTGAGATACAGCGGGGAATGGGCTCTTCCAGCCTCACTGCCCAGCAATGCCCCGATTAAACCCCAGCCTACTCACAGGACAATTTACAATGACCAATTAACCTTCAATGGATATGTTGTTGGACTGAGAGAGGAAACCGGAGCACCTGGAGGAAACTCACATGGTCACGGGGAGAGCGTACAAACTCCTTACAGACAGCGGCGGGAATCAAACCTGGGTCACTGGTATTGTCCTAGCCACTCATGGCGTTTGTCACAGAGAGCCAACCAGTTACCTGGAGGTTTGTGGTCTGATCCTAAACCCTCAGTGAGAGGAAACTACTCCATACCTGCGCCGTCAGGCTCTCTAAGGACTTTCTTCTCAAGGCAACCCTCTCACCGGGGCCTGGGCACCAACTCGGCTGGTTGGCTAGCTCTGCCCACAGCCACGTGACACAGCAGTGAGAAGGTTGCCTTTCGTAAGCAACACAACTCTAGGGTCAGCATGATTTGCGGCTCAACCGTACAGGAACATTGGGATGTTCTGATCAAAGAAACCTCGATTTCAACGAATGCTGCCCCTTACAGAATTATCGGTGGCCCAGAAATAACAAATCGTACACCAGCATAAAATCATAAAAAAAAGGATATTTACCAGATTTGCAACTTTATCAAACAGTTAACAGAGAAAGAAAAAGAAACGTAAAAGGGCTTGTTACAGTTAAACCAGCCCAATTGTGCACATAAACATTGGAGCTCGTTTCCGTAGTAGCTTTACTCATGCCTCTGAATTCTCATCACTAACCATAGGTATAGCTTCCCTTCTTGGAATCCTCTGCCTCTCGAAGCATTCCCTGCCAAAGGGTCTCCTCTTCAGATGGGATCCTCCTAGCATCTACCCTAGTGTTTCTCTCTCCACACCTCCCACCAAAAGACCCCAAACCAGACTGCTGCCCTTCAGAAAACTCCTCCCGCCCAGCTCTCTAGGACCGTCTATCATATCCCATAATCCTGACTGGTTGACACAACATTCCTAAATAGGACAGCATGGCTCCTTAGCTTTAGCTGAAGCCAAAACACTCTTACCAGCAGAACACACTGCTTTTACAGAAACTGCTAAAATAAAATATCTCACAACATAGCAGTAGAAATCTTAACCAGGGAATCACATAAACTTCAGGGGTTCAACCCTTGATCAACTCCGGGATGATCAAGAATTGAACCAAAATCCTTCAATAACTTTAAGGACTGCACAAATTCTCATTTAAAAGGTCAGGATTTGAGAAACCTACAGAACTATGGGTTGATGCATTGTGAGATGAGCCATTTCATTAATGACCGCACATTCAGGGGGATGGTAAGGTTTATTTAGCACTACTTGGCTCTTCCTTGGTCCATCTCTCTCTCCTTCCAGATTACTGATGTATAAGTAGTAGTGGAATCTTGGTCTGCACAAATTGCCTGTCATATTTCCTACCTTGCCTTTGACAGACTCTTCCGTGGGCCGCCAAGTAGCTTCAGAAATCCTGAAAAAATCTGCAAAAGGCGAAAAAAGCAAGGCTGAGGAGGGAGATCTGGCAGGGGGAGCTAGTGAGTTGCTCAGAAGAGAACTAAAAGACAGGGTGGCTGAACAGCCTTCTTCTGCACCATAACCAAACTATGATTCCAAAATATGCATGCAAATCCACCTCTTTAATCCCTTTGAGCTCATCTGGGGACAGCGTTAATCCTGCACCCCTCCCCCCACTTACTAAACAAAATAATCAATTAAAATATTGATTAGTCAGCAGTGATATAAGGGAATGGCTTCTGACTGAAGGCAATTCTGACGAATTATTAGCAAAATGTAAAAAGATGATTCAGTGCAGAGGGTACCACCAGGAAGCAGCCAGTGACTAGTGTCTCAGCTTGCAATTCATCACCGCTGCCTAAGGTCAGACACTATAGATTGAAATCCTGCAGCTTCAAAGTTCAAAGTATATTTATTACACTGGTCAACAAAGACTTTGCTTCCTGAATACTTTTGGGTGTTGGGCATACTTATGGATCTTGGGCAGCTGCTCATGAAATTTCCCTATCACACACCATTTTTTTTTTAAATCACCTATATTTGTTATTTTCAGAGGTTTTTGCGGACCTGGGCTACTTCTTGTAGCTACTTGGGGGTATGGAGGGAAGGCTGGTACAGGGTTCTGAGTTGGATGATCAGCCATGATCATACTGAATGGCGGTGCAGGCTCAAAGGGCCGAATGGCCTACTCCTGCACCTATTTTCTATGTTTCTATGTTTCTTTGAGCTGATCTGTGAAACGGTGTAAACTTCCATTTTCATGTCCACTTCTTTCCATTTCAAGGTGGCTGACGTCCTGTCAGAGTCCATGCTCTACAGCCGCACTCAAACTGCAGGTTTTCATGGCGGCGGGTCCCTGCTCTCGGAACTCACTGGGCAGCCTAGCACATTGATATCTCCAGGAGCGGCTTGGAAGACGTGCACCCTCAGGGTGCAGCCCAGTGGACAACGCGATCGCTCACCGGCGTCGCCGACTGGAGCAACGCAGGAGATTGGAACATCGAGACAGCAGTGTACATTGCAGACTGTAACATTGAAACAGCCAGCTGTCGATCTCCTCTCTCCTGCAGTGGTAGGAGTGATATCTCTCTCTCCCTCATTAGTGAGAGAGAGAGAGAGCCTGTGGGATGTTGAAGTGTTGGGATGAACAGTGTTTTTTTTTGATGGACTTTGGGGGCTTTGCTATTGCTTGTATGGCAGGAGCTGGGGGGAGGGTTGATGCTTTTGCTACTGCTTGTGCATGGGGGGGAGGGAGGCTTTGCGGTTCTAACATTTTTCTGTCATTCATTTTTGGGGTTTTCTTCTGTTTCGAGGATATCTGTGAAGAGTAAGAATTTCAGGTTGTATACTGTAAACATTCTCTGATATTAAATGGAACCATTGAATTCAAGTCTGAATAACTGATGCGGAGATTAAGGAAGGTATTTTTGTTGGTTTGCAAATCAAAACAGGTCATCAACGACAGGCAATTTGAAGAACTTCTAGAGGGACCAGAGAAAATCACATGGAAGGCATTCAACGATGTTGTTGAAAATTTACTTGGTAATTAACAAAGCACCAAACTATGTGTAGCTGGTTGACAACATACTTCAGCCATACAAAACCATGAAGTGCAACATGTCACTAAAGATTCATTTTCTGCATTCCCATTTAGACTCCTTCCTGCAAATCTTAGTGCTGTCAGTGACGGTCATGGTGAAAGGTTTCACCAGGACATTGTGGTCATGGAGAAACAGTATCAGGGCAACTGGAATCCATCAATGCTGGCTGATTATTGTTGGACACTTAAGTGAGAAGCCTCAGACACTGAGTACAAATGAAAATATTCAAAAAGACATTTTTAGCTTAGTTGAAATACTGCAAAACGTCAGCACTGTTAAGCAATTAAACACATTATATTCAATTAAAGTGAATCTCCTGTTTCTCTGAATTCCTACGCGATACAAGTAGTCTGAAATTATATTTGTGTTTAGCTTCTAATGGCCTGTCATAAGTTAAAAAATTCTGAGGGAGCAACACCTTCAAGAAGATTTGTTGTCCAGTGGTGGTGAAGTATGTATACTGGATACAACCTTGAGATTTGTCTTCCTGCAGGCAGCCACAGAACAAGGGAACAATATAGAACCTGCTTAAATACATAACTCCACACAAGACAGTCAATTAAACACACAATGTATGAAAAAAGCACAAATTGCACAAACACAATAAACAATAAACAGGTAACATGAACCAGAATTCCTCGGAGGTGGGTCCACAGACAGAGTCTGTGCATCATTGCAGAACGTTCGGGAGCCTGATGGCTGTAGGCCACAGGCACAGAATCCGTTCAGCGCAGATGCCGGTCCAAAAGCCTGATGGCTGCGGGCCACAGCCACGAAGCCATTTCAGCGCTGAAGCGAGTGAAGCCGGTCCAGGAGCCCGATGACTGCAGGCCACAGGCATAGAGACACATCAATGCTGAGGTGAGTGAAGTTGGTCCATGAGCCTGATGACTGCAGGCCCACACTTTACACTTTGACGGAGTAGCTGCAGGGAAAAGAGGAATGTGGCTGCCAAGAACACTCAAAGAGACTGAACCACTAAAAAAAATCAAACAAATCCAACGATGGTTGACCGCAAAGTTGGAGTTAAGCCCATCTGGTGAGAGAGGTGAGGGTATCAGGGTGGCATGGAAGAGTAGCGGTTAACACATCACTTTACAGCACCAACGATCACTGATCAGGGTTCAATTCCCACCGCTGTCTGTAAGGAGTTTGTACGTTTTCCCTGTGACCACATAGGTTTCTTCCGGGTGCTCCGGTTTCCTCCCACAAACCAAAGGTGGACAGGTCAGGATGAGAGAGGTGTGGGTATGCCATGTTGGTGCCAGTTATGTGGTGACACCAGCAGGCTGCCCCAGCACAATGCCCACTGATTTGATGTATACAAATGATGCATTTCACACCCCTTTCCTCCTCAGGGTTTCCCCTCTCCGCACCTGAGATTCAGATTTACATGTACACCAAAAGATGGGTGACGGGGTGGAGATACGTCTCTACCAAAGGAGGTGTAAGGCTCTCCTTCCCTCCACTAGCCTGCAGGTCACCTTCGGGCAAGGTGTAGCACCTGCTTAGTCCCTCCCGATCAGGGTCATGTGAAGCCATGGGAGCAACCGGTGCAGATCACAAGACAACTGACACCAGGCAGACAACCTCTGAAGAGTATTGATAATGGCTGGGGTCACCCGTCTTGTAAGGACACTGCCCAGAAGAAGGTAATGGAAAACCACTTCTGCAGAAAAAAATTGCCAAGAACAATCACGGTCATGGAGAGACCGTGATCAACTACGTGATACGACCCAAGACATAATGATGACGATGAGATATAGTCATAGTCATACTTTATTGATCCCGGGGGAAATTGGTTTTCGCTACAGTTGCACCATAAATAATAAATAGTAATAAAACCATAAATAATTAAATAGTAATATGTAAATTCTGCCAGGAAATAAGTCCAGGACCAGCCTATTGGCTCAGGGTGTCTGACCCTCCAAGGGAGGAGTTGTAAAGTTTGATGGCCACAGGCAGGAATGACTTCCTATGACGCTCTGTGTTGCATCTCTTAGTCCAACAAATAACAATAGTCCGGCTCGCCATTAAACAAAAACAGTGAGTGGCAAGTCCCTGGAATATAATGCCAGGGAGAATGGTCCAACGGTTCCACTTAATATCAGAGAATGTATACAGTATACAACCTGAATTTGTACCCTTCACAAACATCCATGAAACAGAGAAAACCCCAAACAATGATTGACAGAAAAACCTTAGATCCCCAAAGCCCCACCTCCCCCCTTCCGCACATGAGCAGTGGCAAAGCACTGACACACCCACCCCATTTGTACCAGCAGGAAAGATCAACACCAACACCTCCCCACCACCCACCGGGGAAGCCATAGCAAGGCTCCCAAAATCTATAACCCAGCACTTCAACATCCCACAGGCACCCTCTCTCTGTCAATAGCAAGGGAGAGTGAGGTATCACACCTTCCACAGAGAGAGGGGAGACCAACAGCTGACCGTTTCGATGATACTTTCATTACAGATGCTGCATAATAACATTGAAGAGACTCTTGGGCAAATGAGCATGCAGAGAAGGCAAGGTATGGCCAATGAACTAGGAAAACGGATCTGATTAATTAGTTGTTCATTTAATTCGTTCAGTGCAACATCGTTGTCAAAGGGCCTGTCTCGTGCTGTACTTTTCCATGTTCTATGTAATTTTATCCTGACTGCCTTCTACCACTGTAATCAGCAATAATTTCTGCTTCAAACCTGCCGATGGGTGTGAGCTGCTCCTAAACCAAAATCACAACTGTTGTATGCTGTGGGTAATTGCAACCCTCCCACCAAACCTTCACCATCACCATTCCTGTTTCCCTCTTTCACCTTATCTTCTTACCTGCCTATCACCTCCCTCTGGTGCTCCTCCCCCTTCCCTTTCTTCCATGGTCTCCTGTCCTCTCCTCTCAGACTCCCTCTTCTCCAGCCCTTTATCTCTTTCACCAATCAACTTCCAAGCTCCTCACCTCACCCCTCCCCCTTCCAGTTTCACCTATCACCTGCAACCTTGTATTTCTTCTTCTCCCTCCCCACCCCACCAACCCTCTTACTCTGACTTTTCCCCTTCCTTTTTAGTCTCGAAGGGTCTCAGCCCGAAACGGCCACTGTTCGCATTTTTCCGTAGAACGCTGCCTGACCTGCTGATCCTCCTGCATCGTGTGTGCCTTGCCCTGGACTTCCTGCAGATTTTCTCATGTTTGTTTTATGCTGTGGTTTTGCCAGCTTTTAAAAATACAGTCTGCAAACCCTTCACCAGAGGGTTGTTGAGCACCTTCGGTGTTGTCGCCAAAAGCGGAAATTCCCGGCGGCCACCCATTTCAATTCCATTCCCATTCTCACGTCAGTCCATGGTCACCTTTTGTAACTTCAAAACATTAAATTGATTCAAAGAAACTTACAGGTGCCCCAAAAAATGGGTGCACTTCCTGTTCACTTTAAGTGAGGTGTGAATGTATCACATGGTAGCATAAGGATATATGGAATTCACGTATTTATAACCCACGATGAATTATTTAAACAAACAAGAATACTTAATCAAACAACATATATATACACACTGCTGTGTACATACATCTATTGATGCTTCCGGACACATCTTCAGTGATGTTCCTGGAATCATCGGGTGTTTCGGGTCTTTCAACATCATACAACCTCCTCTAGGTGACCCAGCCGGGGCTGATCAGACCCCAGCTTGTGTCCAGATGGCTAGCTACTTATGACTCCATGGCTCCCCTCTTTTGAGCCACAGCCATCTTGAGGCCCTCTCTGCCGCATCGCTGGTACTGTGGATGGCTCTTCTCTTCCTCTCTCCCTCGATGCCCAAAATGCTGAAGGCTCTAATTGAAGAATGGGCTACGAATCCCCTGCAACCAACCTCCACTGGGAGACACCTTGTTCTCCATCCAGCCTGCTGACAGTTGCTGACCAGTCCTATGTACTTGGAGAGCTTCCTTTCAAAGGCCTCCTCCAAGCTATCTTCCCTTGGGACTGTCAGCTCCAGCAGCACCACTTGCTTAGTAGACTCAGACACTAGGACAATGTCTGGTCGCAGGGTGGTGACTGCAATATGGTTGGGGAACTTCAGCTGCCCTTCGAGGTCCACCAACAGCTGCCAGTCCCTTGCAGAGGTCAGGATGCCTGCAGATGTTCTTTTGGCGGGTATTGGCTGCTCCCCAGCTCTGACAAAGGCAATGGTCTGCTTGGAGGGTCGGGACCGCTTCGCCCACTCAACTCCTGCGCTGACGGCTTTGGTTCTTCAAGTAAGATGTTTTGGAGCCTTCCTTCTCCTCTGCTCCGAACCGTTCAGCTGCGATACTGACAATAATTGTTGTCATGGCTTGCAGCTTCCTATCAACCCCTCCCTTCGCTGTTGCCTCCAGAGTCTGGTTAACATCTTCATCAAACTGCTTCCACAGTGAAGTCATGTTAGCTGCAGGCCATTTGATCTGCCTCCTGTTAGACTTCATGTTAGAGGGATTAGTTTGCAACACTTGGAGGTTCCGGGCACTATGGTGTGACTCCGGGCCTGGCCCCTCCTTCGTCTCACCAGGTTGGACACCTGCGCGTTGCGCTGCTCCTGCTCCCGCTCAAATATTATTGAAGTATCAAAGACACAACACTCCTCTTCTGTCATGATGGGGCCACTCTCAGGTTGGAGGAGCAACACTTCATATTCCATCTACGTAGCCTCCAACCAGATAACATGAACATCATGTCCTCCAGCTTCTGGTAATTTCTCCCCCAACCCTCCTTCTCTCTTTTAATTCCAGATGGTCTCTCATCCCTCCTCTTCTCCCCACTTGCCTATCATCTCCCTCTGCTGCCCCTTCTTGCTTCCTTTCTCCCATTGGTCCACTGTCCTCTCCTATCAGACTCCTCCTTCTTCAGCCCTTTACCTCTTCCACCTATCATCTCCCAGCTTCTGACTTCATCTCCCATCCTCACTCACTCCCCTTCCTCCTCACCTGGTCTCATCTGTCACCTCCCAGTTTGCATTTCTTCCCCTCCCGCCAATTTCCTATTCCAGATTCTTCCCCCTTTCTTTTCACTCCTGGTGAAGGGTCTCAGCCAAAACATTGACTGTTTATTCCCCTCATAGATGCTGCCTGACCTGCTGAGTTCTTCCCACGTTTTCTGTGTTGCTCAAGATTTCCAGCATCTGTAAAATATTCTGAGCTTATTGTCTGAAACCCTTCCTTCATCAAAAGAATAACTAAGTTCTAATAGACCCATTTACCTCCCACAAAGATCTGGTGGTCTTAAGGAGAAAATTACCATTCCAACATGTCAATCCATGGCCTCCACTTCTGCCACGATAGGGCCATTCTCAGTTTGGAGAAGCAATATTTCATATTCAGTCGAGGTGGCCTCCAACTTGATGGCATGAACATTGATTTCTCCAGCTTCCAGTAACTCTCCCCCCCCCCACTTCCATTCCCCACTCCCTCTTCCCCTCACCTGCCTATCACCTTCCCCTGGTGTATCTCCTTTTTCCTATGGTCCACTCTCCTATCAGATTCCTCCTCCTTCAGCCCTTAACCTCTTCAACCTATCACCTCCCAGCTTCACACATCAATCTCCCCTTCCCACCCACCTAGACTTACCTATTACCTCCTAAATTGTCACCTTTCCCCTGCCCGCCTTTTTATTCTGGCATCTGCCTTCTTGCTTCCCAGTCCTGAAGAAGGGTCTCGGTCCAAAACGTTGACTCTTTATTCCTTTCTATAGGTGCTGCATGACCTGCTGAGTTCCTTCAACATTTTGTGTGTGTTACATTGTCCTGCTCAACTGTGGGATAATGGATTCCACTGCTTTCAGAAAGAGTGCATTCCTTCCTACCTATTTAGCTGCAGATTTAGTACCATACAGACTTAATATTCCTGGATTTTGGTATCTTGAGGATAGGTAGATTAAAGAACATGTCTAATGGGAAACATTCATCAATATCTTCATTATCATCTTTATGTGCCATGTTGTAAGACATGGGCAATCTTGGTCTTTCCATGACTGTGATTACTTTGGCATATTTTTCTACAGAAGTGGTTTGGCATTGTCTTCTTCTGGAAAGTGTCTTTACAAGACGGGTGATCCCAGCTTACTTATTTATTTTAATTATTATTTTTCATGTTTTTTGTTTGTTTCTTTGTATTTACTGTGAAATCCCCAAGAAAATCAATCTCATGGTTATATATGTTGATATATATGTACTTAATAAATTAATAATAATAATTTTACTTTTTGAGCCCAAGAGCCACAAGGTAATGTTGCAGTTCTACAAAACCCTGGTTAGACCACACTTGGAGTATTGTGTTCCGTTCTGGTGATCTCATTATAGGAAGGATGTGGGAGCTTTAGGGAGGGTGCTGTGGAGTTTTACCAGGATGATACCTGGATTAGACAGCAAGACTTCTGAGGGTAGGTTGAACAGGCTGGGGCTTTCCTCTTTGGGCTGAAGCAGGATGAGAGGTGACAAGACAGTAAGAAGCATTGACTGAGTAGATAGCCAGAGACTTTTCCCCAGGACAGTAATAGTGAATACAAGCGAGCATGATTGGAGGAGAGTTTGTGGGGGATGTCAGAGGTAATACTTTTACCCAGTGTGTGGTGGGTGAATGGAACACCCCACCAGGGGTGGTGGTAGAGGCAGATACATTAGGGACATTTTTTGGATCGGCACACACAGAAGAAATTCAGCAGGTGCTGGAAATACAGAGCACAAAATCCAACACACAAAATGCTGGAGGAACTCAGCAGGTCAGGCAGTATCTATGAAAATGAATAAACAGTCAACGTGTCATGCCGAGACCCTTCATCACACTTACTTATTGCTCTCCATAGATGCTGCCTGACCTGCTGAGTTCCTCCACCATTTTGACTGTGTGTGCGTTTTGTTCTTAGATTTATTTAGGGATACAGACCCTTCAGGCCCTTTGAACCACACTGCCCCAGTAACCCATGACAAACCCGACTACCATGAACCTAATCATGGGACAATTTATAATGACCTACCCGGTACGTCTTTGGACCCTGGGAGGAAACCAGAGCACCTGGGAAAAACCCACGCATTCCACAGGGAGAATGTAAGGACTCCTGACAGATGGTGCCAGAATTGAACTCCAAAATGGCCCGAGCTGTAATAGCATCATGTTAACTAGGCACACGGATAATCGAAAAATGGACAGCTATGTGGGAGAGAAGGCTTAGATTGATCTTGGAGTAGGTTAAAAGGTAGGCTTAAAGTTCAAAGATTCAAAAGTACATTTATAATCGAACTATGTATGCAGTATACAACCCTGAGATTCATCTTCAGCACAGACAACCATGAAACAAGGTTACACCATGGAATCCATTCAAAGAAATCATCAAACTCCCAACACACAAATCTAAATTGCACAAGCGGCAGGAAAAAAATTAGCAAAAACCACAGAATATAAAACACCAAATCACAAAGTTATTGAAAGAGTCTAGGCATATTCAGTTCCGTTCAATCTAGCGCTGCGTCGATCATTGACGGCAGGCCACAGAGACAGTCCACCCCGATCAAAATTGCACCAAATAACAACAAAAAAGGAGTGACTATTGTGGGCTGAATGCCTGTACTGTGCTGTACTGTTCTATGTTCTACTCCTGACAATATCTCCACACTGGAAAATCTATGGGAGATCCGGGAATATCAATAACTGTTGCAAGCTGGTTTTTGTGCCAAGGAACCACAGGAGATGGTGCCTCAATAACTACAATTCACCTTGCAGTTTGTTATAATCTCAGCGAGGAGCAGACAACAGCTCCCCAAAGTGCAAGGTCAAATTGTAGATTCTGTGACACCGGTGAGTATGAGAGGAGTCATCGTCCTTTTGGACTGAGTTGTGGTTAGTCTAAAGCTTTCCAGTGATCACCGTTCAGGGTCTGATTCACGCCACTGTCAATAAGGAGTTTAAATGTTTTCCCCTGACTGTGTATGCTTCCAAAAGGCCTGCCTTGTGCTGTTCCTCTCACATTCTAAAGACGTACGGGTAAAAGCTGATTTATACTTCAGCGTCAAATTGACGCCGTGGGTACGGCATGGCCACAAACCCTACGCAGAGCCTACACAGATCCCTACGCCATAGCCTGACGCGCACCTCTCCCAAAATGTAACTACGTGTCCTGGCAACGCAGACCGCAACAACTGTGATTGGTCCGCTTGGCAGCATCGTATTTCCTCCTACGCTGCAATAGCTTCCCATTGGGCAACTGAAGGGCGGGGACGGAACTCTGGCTGCAATGCTTTCCATAAAGCTTTACAGACCTCCAAAATTATGGAGGACACGTCTCGCATTTACAAAAAAAGACACTCGCTTTAAACTTGTTTACCCCGAGAAAGACTACCATGACCATGAAGCCTTACATGGGCAGGTGTGTGCGCATGCGTGAGATGCCCAAATTGCAGAGTGATGCAGACACACCAACGCACAAGTATAGATGCTCACAATGCACGTGGGCCACATGTGTAGGTTACGGCGTCCATTTGACGCGCAGGTATAAATCAGCCTTAAGAGTTGTTAAGTTGCACTGGAAGCATGGCAGCATTTGCAGGTTGCCCCTGGCACATCCTCATCTGTGTTGGTCATCGTCACATAACAGTGGAGAACATTCTAACTGACTGCATCACCGTCTGGTATGGCGGTGGGGTGGGGAAACACTGCAAAGGATGAAAATCAGCTGCAGAGAGTTGTGAACTCAGTCAGCTCCATCATGGGCACTAGTCTCCCCGGCATCCAGGACATCTTCGAGGAGCGATGCCTCAAAAAGGCAGCATCCATCATTAAGGACCCCGATCACCCAGGACATGCCCTCTTCTCATTGCTACCATCAGGAAGGAGATACAGGAGCCTGAAGACACACACTCAGTGATTCATGAACAGCTTTTCCTCCTCTGCCATCTGATTTCTGAACGGACATTGAACCCGTGTACACTATCTCCTCACTAGGTTTTTTAACTCTTTTTGCACAACTTATTTAACTTAACTTTTTCAATATATACATACTTCTTCCTTTAATTTACAGTTTTTATTATTGGGAATTGCATTGTACTACCGCTGCATTACAACAAATTTCATGACATAAACCTGATACTCAGTCTGTGCTTGTGGAGAAGACGTTTTCAACAGTGGGAGAGTCTAGGACCAACCAGACAGCACAACCTAAGAATAGAAAGGCGTCCCTTTACAACAGAGATGAGAGGGAATTTCTTTAGCCAGAGGGTGGGGAATCCGTGGAATTTATTGCCACAGTTGGCAGGGCTATTGGGTAAATTTAAAGCAGAAGACAGACAAGACTGTAAGATGATAAGATATAGGAACAGAATTAGGCCACTTAGCTCATCGAGTGCACCCCCAATTCCTCTCGGCTATTAGATTTCTGAATGGACATTGAAACCACAAACTCTACCTCACTACTCCTTAAAATATTTTTTCAGGACTTATTCATTTAATTTAACTACATATGTAGTTAAGTTAAATGAATATATCCTGTAATTTACAATTTTTTAATTACGTATTGCGATGTACTGTTATGGCAAACCAACAAATTTCACGGCATTTGCCAGTGATATTAAACCTGATTCTGATTCTGACAATGCATTTCACGATATATTTCAAAGTACACGTCACACATAAAGCTAAACTTCATCTTGAGAAGGCCATGCAGCAAAAATGGAGCAGCCGGGAGAGCCGCTCCTTCACAGCTCCATGGACCCTGGCTCCTGGCTCCACCCTGGTTTCTGGAACCATCTGCATATTCTCTGCTCAGTGCCCTGGCTTTATTTCCTTGCCGATTTATTCAGAGGTACTGCACAGAGTAGGCCTACCCCCTCCAAGACGACCACAACCTCGTCATGGGGTTTGGAGGCTTGCGTGCCTCAATGACCTGGAGAGCTATGCTGGCTGGAGTCAGGGTTTTACATTTTGACTCCTGGTAGGGTCACTCGTACCAAACAGGTCAAAGGGTAGAGGCCAGACTAAGAGTGGTCCACTGGTCCTTCAGGTTTGGGGAGGGGGGGGCAGAGGGGTTCAGCTCAGGTTTAACAACCCTGACTGGTCAAACAAAACTATTACAGAAACAGCAATGAAGAATCTTTCTACATCTGAGTGTGACAGTATTCCTGAGTCTCCACATGGGACCTGCGTGACTGACAGTAGTGAAAACTGAGAGGAAGCTACTGACACGATGAAGGAAGCCCTGAACACCACCAGAGATGGATGATCTTCACTGCTGCTCTAAACGCCAGCAGTGTAACGGGCAGTGAGTAACCTACCCAGCACCCGGTGGAAACCTTCACACTCCACGGGGAGGACTTTCATAGTCATAGTCATACTTTATTGATCCCGGGGGAAATTGATTTTGGTTACAGTTGCTCCATAAATAATAAATAGTAATAGAACCATAAATAGTTAAATAGTAATATGTAAATTATGCCAGTAAATTATGAATTAAGTCCAGGACCAGCCTATTGGTTCAGGATGTCTGACCCTCCAAGGGAGGAGTTGTAAAGTTTGATGGCCACAGGCAGGAATGACTTCCTATGACGCTCTGTGTTGCATCTCGGTGGAATGAGTCTCTGGCTGAATGTACTCCTGTGCCCATCCAGTACATTATGTAGTGGATGGGAGACATTGACCAAGATGGCATGCAACTTAGACAGCATCCTCTTTTCAGACACCACCGTGAGAGAGTCCAGTTCCATCCCCACAACATCACTGGCCTTACAAATGAGTTTGTTGATTCTGTTGGTGTCTGCCACCCTCAGCCTGCTGCCCCAGCACACAACAGCAAACATGATTGCACTGGTCACCACAGACTTGTAGAACATCCTCAGCATCGTCCGGCAGTTGTTAAAGGACCTCAGTCTCCTCAGGAAATAGAGACGGCTCTGACCCTTCTTGTAGACAGCCTCAGTGTTCTTTGACCAGTCCAGTTTATTGTCAATTTGTATCTCCAGGTATTTGTAACCCTCCACCATGTCCACACTGACCCCCTGGATGGAAATAGGGGTCACCGGTACCTTAGCTCTCCTCAGGTCTACCACCAGCTCCTTAGTCTTTTTCACATTAAGCTGCAGATAATTCTGCTCACACCATGTGACAAAGTTTCCTACCGTAGCCCTGTACTCAGCCTCATCTCCCTTGCTGATGCATCCAACTATGGCAGAGTCATCCGAAAACTTCTGAAGATGACAAGACTCTGTGCAGTAGTTGAAGTCCGAGGTGTAAAAGGTGAAGAGAAAGGGAGACAAGACAGTCCCCTGTGGAGCCCCAGTGGAGCCCCTGTGTAAGGAATCTCTTTCAGAGATTCCTTACACAGGACGCCGGTATTGAATTCTGAATCCCCGAGCTGCAATACCGTCGTGCTAACCACTTCACTACCATGGCACCCGAGGCCCAGAGACGTGCAGTGGGTAGGTTAACGGTTACCAGGGTGTTGGTGAGTGATCAGAATCAGGTTTAATAACACCAGCATATGTCGTGAAATTTGTCGTCTTTGCGGCAGCAGTACAATGCAATACATAATGATAGAAAAATGTGAATTACAGTATATATATATTAAATAGTTAAATTAAATCAGTAGCGCAAAATAAAAATTAAAAAGTAGTGAGGTAGTGTTCATGGGTTCAATGTCCATTCAGAAATCTGGATGGCAGAGGGTAAGAATCATTGAGTGTGTGTCTTCAGGCTCCTGTACCTCCTCCCTGACAGTAGCAATGAGAAGAGGGCATGTCCTGGGTGATGGGGGTCCTTAATGATGAATGTGGCCTTTCTGAGGCATTGCTCCTTTAAGATGTTGTGGATACTACAGAGGCCAGTGCCCAGGATGGAATCAGGAGGAAGCTTCTCAAATGTTTTCTTTGTTGGTATTGGGGAGGAGGGGGTGCTTGACAGGTTGGTTCAGAGGGGCTGAAGGGCCTGTGTGCTTGCTGTACGACCGAACAACTTTGTGACCAGAGGCAACCGGACAAGAAGGGAGGCCAGAGGCGAGAGAGTTTAGAGGGAAGGAAGGGTGAAGGAATTCTGGTCAAGATGGCGCAGAGCTGTGAGGTCCATCGAGGTTGTGGCTGAGTCTTTGTTTTTTCTCACATTGCTAGGGACAGTTTTGGGGACAGTGCAGGGAGTTAGGGTTCAGGGACAGGAATAAGGGCGAGTTGGAGGTGAGGGAGGGGCTTCCTTTGCCGCTGTTGTTCTGCTGAACACCGTCGACCTGCAATGTTGGTGCCAGAATGTGTGGCAAAACTTACGGACTGCCCCCACTCTGCCCCGCCCCCAGCACATCCTTAGGTTTTTAATGAAAATGACACATTTTGCTGTAAATGAATCTGAATCTGACCGACTTCTGTCAAAGATTAAGGGTTAGCCCTATTTATCACACGCACTGCAGATTGAAACAGATAAGTGAAATGCCTCATATTTTGCGCCAACATCGAACACAACCTGAGGATGTGCTGGGGGCAGCCTGTAAGTGTCAGCGCACTTCTAGCACCACCGTGGCGTACCCACAATTTACTAATCCCAACCTGTATGCCTTCGGACTGCCGGCGGAAACCCAGGCGGTCATGGGGAAGACGTACAGACAGCGGCGGGATCGAACCGGAATTTGGCACTGGCATTGTAAAGCGGTGCCCTGACTGCTCCGCTTCCACGTCACCCTGAAAATTAAATGATGCCATCTTGATCACAGTTTAAAAGAAATACCGGTCTTCACTTGTCTGAGACCAGGATGGGAGGGGGAAGGAGATGGGGAGGCGTGAGGCCAGGTGTGTGTGTGTGTGTGTCCAGGCAAAGATGGGAGATGGAGAGGAGGGATATGACAGTGGAGAGATGGAGAGGAGGGATATGACAGTGGGAGGAGGAAGGAGATGGGGAGGTGTGAGGCCAAGTGTGTGTGTCTGGGCAAAGATGGGAGATGGAGAGGAGGGATATGACAGTGGAGAGACAGACAGTGGAGAGATGGAGAGGAGGGATATGACAGTGGAGAGATAGACAGTGGAGAGATGGAGAGGAGGGATATGACAGTGTGGGGGGAGGAAGGAGATGGGGAGGTGTGAGGCCAAGTGCATGTGTCTCGGCAAAGATGAGAGATGGAGAGGAGGGATATGACAGTGGAGAGATAGATAGTGGAGAGATGGAGAGGAGGGATATGACATTGAGGGGAGGAAGGAGATGGGGAGGTGTGAGGCCAGGTGTGTGTGTCCGGGCAAAGATGGGAGATGGAGAGGAGGGATATGACAGTGGGGGGGAGGAAGGAGGTGGGGAGGTGTGAGGCCAAGTGCGTGTGTCCGGGCAAAGATGGGAGATGGAGAGAAGGGATATGACAGTGGGGGGGGGGGGGGGGGAAGCAGGCGGACAGGAAAGAAAATATTCTCTTGATAAAAAATCTCCATTATTGGGAAGTTTTTCTACATTTAGTTTTGAAATAATCTCAGCAGATCAGGAGCGAAGCGTAGCAGTGCACAGCTAAATTCAGAATGAAATGTGTTCATCCATTCCACTGCACTCTCTTTCAATAAACCTGTCAAAATTACTCATCCTCATCAATAGCAACAGCCAGTAACAGTTCATAAACCTGAGAACTGATTAAAACATATTTTAATTAACAATAAATCCGGTGGAAACTATTTCACAGTGGGAGGTGGGAACGGTCCTTACAATTTTTTTCCCCTCTGCTTAACACAAAATGCTTTCTAATCTTTAAAAGCAAAGACTATTACTTTTGGGGAAAGTCAACCAGACAATAACATATTTTATCAAATATATTATTTTAGTGAAAAATCAGCCAGGCAATGAGATACTGTAGTAAATATATTATTTGAGTGAAAAAAAATCAGCCAGGCAATGAAATATTTTAGCAAATATGTTATTTGAGTGGGAAATCCGTCGGCCGGCAATGATAGATTTTTACAACATATATTATCAAATTTCTTCAATAATAAATAGTATTGCTCGGTTAAAAAAATCTATATTGTATAATCAGACTCATGATCGAGAAATACAGTACAAGAAACCTTACCATGTTTTTTTTCCAATTGATTTATTTGTTGAATAATAATTCTGATGTTTATCAGTAATAACTATAGCAATATGAACAATTTTAAAAGGAGCCTAGACGCTGCCGATTTGCCAAACATGCATTATGAAGGAGGTTTCTATCTTGTTTTTGCTGCGTGTTTGTTTTTTTTTGGACCCAGCAGACGAGGATGCTTACAGACAATAGACACACAGCATCAGCGGGTTGCAAACTGCGTCAGTGAAAAAAAATAACACAAGACTCCCCCAAAATCAAGCATCAAATGCTACCGATATTTCTGTGGACTGCCCCTCTTCTCTCCATCGTTCACGTCCAGCAAGAAGCAGAAATATCTCAGAGTGTCAAAACACCATTTTTTGAAGTATCCCTCTCGCCCGACCAGCGCCCTTTTAGACAGCGAACAACAGGGCAATAACATATGCTTCAGAGTCAAATTGTTACATTGTTACACCAGTGTTGCAACAAAAGAAAAGACAAAAGAGCTACAACGATATAAGATTTCAGTCTTACCAGGCGGCTCTGCTCGTCTCTCTGCGCGCTGTCGTGTGTTGGTGAGAAGTCACCGAATGTCTCCTCCTACTCGCTCTCTCTCTGCCCAAGATGCTGGGCTTTCTGCGTCAGACCACCTCGCTTCGGCACTCGCGACTCCTCCACTGACGCGAGGGCGGGAGGCGAGGCTTCGACTTCAGCTTCTAGAAACCACTTCCATTCAGGTGGTGGAGGATCAGCCGGCAGGCTATTAGTCTTCGACAAAGAACAGAATCGTCTAATGGTCCTAAAAATAATATATAACAAAATTCACCATCTATAAATAGATACAATAGAACTTGTTAAAACCTATACATATATAAAGTCTAGCCAACGACCAATGTGCCATTTCCAGAAATGTTGAAATTTTATTTATTTATTTATTCATTCATTCATCTATCAACCTATCTGTCTATCTATCTATCTGGCTGTACATCTATCTGTCTACCTGTCTGACTCTCTTTCTGTTTATCTGTCTGTCTATATCTGTCTATCTACCTGTCTATCTATCTATCTGCCTATTTGTCTATATCTGTCTGTCCTTCTGTCTATCTGCCTGTTTGTCTGTCTGTCTATCTGTCTGTCTATCTTTCTGTTTATCTGTCTGTCTGTCTATCTGTCTACCTATCTGTCTATATCTGTCTATCTATCTGTCTGTCCTTCTATCAGCCTGTTTATCTGTCTATCTGAATATCTACCTATCTATCAATTGATTGATTGATTGAGAGAGATACAGCACAGAACAGGCCCTTCCAGCCCTTTGTAATGCGCCACCCAGCTGTCCCTCGATTTAACCCCAGCCTAATCACGGGGCAATTTAGCCTACTAACCAGTAGGTCTTTAGACTATGGGAGGAAATCAGAGCAGCTGGAGGAGACCCATGCAGTCACCGGGAGAAAGTGGCCGGCTGGTGCTGCAGTGGCTTCAGCGCCAGACTTCGGAGCGAAGGCTCCCAGTTTCAAATCCAAGTCGGGCCACCCCCCCCCAAGCACACTTTCCACCCGTGCCGGGTTGAGCGTCGAGCTAGCCACTCGGCCTCGTAAAAAGAAGGGTCGAGCCAGGAACGTTCATATCGTGACCCGGTTAATCCAAAAGGAGACCAATCCTGACACTACGCGCCGGACAAGAATGGCTGACTGTCTGGTGCGACGCACTGGGGAGGAAGGACAGGGAGAATGTGCAAACTCCTTACAAACAGCTGGTGGGAAATGAATTCAGGTTGCTTGTACTGCAATGAGTTACACCACCCTGCTGTCTATGGAAGGAGAAACAGAATTGATATTTCAACTCTAAGATATCAAATTTCCAGCAAAACAATTGTTTAAAATTTTTGAAATAGAATTTTTAAATTGTTTTAGATTAACAGCAATATGTTACCTAGCCATTAAATGTTAACTTTTGTAATAGTTTGTGGGTTAAGAGTGGCTATTATTTGTGTATGTGATCCTTCAAAACAGATATCATCACCCTTAAGCTAAAGGACACTCTTTGTCTTAACCAAGGAACTTGGATAAGACAAAGTCATTGATAATAGTTACTTCCTGCCATCTCCAGCCCCACTTTATGCCTTGAATCCATCCTTTAACTCCTCTGTATGTATAATCTATTGTTAGAAACATGGGAGTAGGAATAACAGAGAAGATGGCGAAAGAACTCGGTGGGTCAGGCAGCATCTGCAAAGGAAAATGGACAGTCGACATTTCAGGTTAAGAACCCTTCATCTAGTTGGAGGCTCCAGATGAAATTCCACTGTCCATTTTCCTCCTCAGATGTTGCCGGACCTGCTGAGTTCCTGCAGCAGCTTCTTAGTTGCTCCAGGTTCAGAGTGCTTCTACTTCCTTACGAGTTTGCAGCAGTACTTCTACTTCCTTAGACATTCACAAAGCTTTAGCATGACATCTAAAACTCTGACAAACTTCTATAGATGTGTGGTGGAGAGTATATTGACTGACTGCATCACAGCCTGGTACGGAAACACCAATGCCCTTGAATGGAAAATCCCACAAAAAGTAGTGGATACGCTCAAGTCTATCACAGGTAAAGGCCATCCCACCATTGAGCACATCAACACGGAGCGTTGATGCAGGAAAGCAGCATCCATCATCAGGGACCCCCACCACCCTCATGCTCTCTTCTCACTGCTGCCATCAGGAAGAAGGCACAAGAGCCTCAGGAATTGTACCATCAGGTTCAGGAATGGTTACTAACCCTCAACCATCAGGCTCTTGAACTGAAGGGATAACTTCACTCAACTTCAGTTGCCCCATCATTGAAATGTTCCTGCAACCAATGGCCTCACTTTCAAGGACTCTTCACCTAATGTTCTCACTATTTATTGCTTATTTATTTATTATTATTTCTTCTTTTTGTATTTGCACAGTTTATTGCCTTCTGTACTCTGGTGTAAAGCCCTAGTTGGGCGGTCTTTCATTGATACTGTAATGGTTATTAGTCTATAGATTTATTAAGTGTGCCTACAAGAAAATGAAGCTCAGGGTTGTATAGGGTGCCATATATTTACCTTTATAATAAAATTTGCTTTGAACTTTGAGTGTCTTGCATCCCCACAGGAACATGAAGAGGAAGGTTAACTCTCAATAGTCCACCAATCAAGGAGCAGGAGATGATGGCGGTGCGACGCAGCGCACAGCGACCACTCCGGTGAATGATATCTGTTATCTGTCAAGTACTGTGAACAGGGCGCCATGCACAATCCTGATTTGATGGAGACAGACGTGAGAAGCACGGAGGAACATCTGGAGAAACTTCTGAAATGCCTTCTTCGCTGCCGCTGCTACTGTGTGATCCAGAATCTCCGGAGGAGAAGGCCCCGAGTCCTCCGCTTTGCCTGTTGCTTGGCAGCCGGGGTGGGGTGGAAGCGCTCGGTAGAGATGGTGCTCGGAGGCTCGAAGTTTTTGGACAGACTCAGAGTTGGCTGTGGTTGAGTGCTTCCAATGCATCCGCGGTTGTCGGCGCCTGGAGGTTTATGGCAAGGCGAGTTTTTCCCTTTTGCTGCCTGCTATCGGGACTATCAGGAGTCAATCGGAACTTTAAGACTTTTTTTTATCGAGCCCATGGTCTGCTCTTTGTCAAATTATGATATTGCTTTGCACTGTTGTAACTATATGTTATAATTATGTGGTCTTGTCAGTGTTAGTCTTTGGTTTGTTCTTTTTTTGTGTGATATCACTCTGGAGGAACATTGTATCATTTCTTATTGCATGCATTTCTAAATGACAATAAACAAGGACTGAGGGTCCTCATAATCTAATCTAAAGTTTATTTGTTAACAGATAGTGTTAAGAAAAATGTATCAATCTCAAATTTAAAATTAGTTAATAGCAACAAATGCCTACCATAAATTCCTGTGTACATAAGTGCTACCAAAAAAGCATGATTCTGATAGTTAATATATGCCTCCTAATCCTATATGCCCATACCAACATTCTCTTAATATATCATATCATTTGCCTTCAACCTGTGCAGAATTATTCGAATCATTACATGCCAGGGAATATGACTCCAGTTTGTCATAGACTCATAGAACACTACAACACAGAAACAGGTCCTTTGGCCCATCTAGTCTGTGTCAAACTATTAATCTACCTAATCCCATCCACCTGCACCTGGACCATAACCATCCATACCCCTCCCAAGCCTCAGAACATGCCGGAGGAACTCAGCAGGTTGGGCAGCATCCGTGGAAAAGATCAGTCGACGTTTCGGGCCGGAACCCTTCATCAGGACTGTAGAGGGAAGGGGCAGAGGCCCTATAAAGAAGGTGGGGGGAGGGTGGGAAGGAGAAGGCTGGTAGGTTCCAGGTGAAAAACCAGTAAGGGGAAAGATAAAGGGGTGGGGGGGGGGAAGCAGGGAGGTGATAGGCAGGAAAGGTGAAAAAGGAATAGGGGAAAACACAATGGGTAGTAGAAGGACCTCCTCTCTTGCCACCATTCAGGGCCCCAAACAGTCCTTCCAAGTGAGGCAACACTTCACTTGTGAGTCTGTTGGGGTCATCTATTGCACCTGATGCTCCCCGTGCGGCCTCCTCTACATCGGTGAGACCCGACGCAGATTGGGGGACTGCTTCGTCGAGCACCTCCGCTCCTTCCGCCAAAACGGACAGGATCTCCCAGTAGCCACCCACTTCAACTCTGCTTCCCACTCCCATTCAGATATATCCATACATGGCCTCCTCTACTGCCATGATGACGCTAAACTCAGGTTGGAGGAGCAACACCTCATATACCGTCTAGGTAGTCTCCAGCCCCTTGGTATGAACACAGAATTCTCCAACTTCCAGTAATTCCCTCCCCCTCCCTTCCCCTATCCCTATTTCACTCCACCCCCTCCCCCAGCTGCCTATCACCTCCCTCATGGTTCTGCCTCCTTCTACTACCCATTATGTTTTCCCCTATTCTTTCTTCACCTTTCCTGCCTATCACCTCCCTGCCTCCCCTCCCCCACCCCTTTATCTTTCCCCTTACTGGTGTTTCACCTGGAACCTACCAGCCTTCTCCTTCCCACCTTCCCCCCACCTTCATTACAGGGCCTCTGCGCCTTCCCTCTACAGTCCTGACGAAGGGTTCCGGCCCGAAACGTCGACCTATCTTTTCCACAGATGCTGCCCGACCTGCTGAGTTCCTCCAGCGTGTTGTGAGTGTTGCTTTGACCCCAGCATCTGCGGGTTATTTTGTGTTTACATACCCTTCCCATCAATGTACTTATCCAAATTGACTTTAAGTGCTGAAATTAAACCTGCATCTCACCACCCTCTGTGAAGTTCACCTTTCACCTTTAACCCTTGACCTCTAGTTCTAGTCACACCCAACACTAGCAGAAAAAGCCTGATTGCATTTACACTACCTAGACCCTCATCATTTTGTATAGCTCTATCATATCTCCCTTCTTCAGAACTTGGAGTTCTTCCTGTTTTGTATTCCTTGCTGAGATTGTGAACATGCAGGTTGGTGCTACGTTAAACATCAATGTCTCCAGTCTGAAAATGCAGGAAGGAATGAATTTTGTTCTCTACTTGAGGTCCATGGACCCCTTGGTTAATGGTAAGGCTCCATGACATTCAGAAAGTTCAGGCAGCATCAACGTTTTGGGCTGAAACCCTTCTTCAGAACTGTGGAAGTGTCTCAGCCTGAAATGTTGACTGTTTACTCCCCTCCATGATGCTGCCTAACCTGCTGAGTTCCTTCAACAACGTAAACATGAGGAATTCTGCAGATACTAGAAAGTTCCTTTAACATTTTGTGTAGCTGCATTGATTTGGTTTTCCAGTATCTGCAGACTTTCCTGTGGTGATGGCATAAAAAAAATTTGGAGCTTCTGAAACAAAGAAAAACGGGGCATTCTTGCCCAAGAGAAGGACGAGAGGGAAAAAAACATGGTTAGATGCCACTAAGTAGATGGCAATGCCTTAACCATTTGTGTGTTGTAAGGCCACTAGGGCCCCTTCCATCCTTATCAAGGGGAGTGCTAACCTTCTCTCCTTTCATACAACACAGTTTTCCACTGGACAAAAATGTTATTTAAAGCTTGAAATTACGATTCACGTTAAGGTAATGATGAGTAATTCAATTGCTTATATATTTCCTAGTTCACATTCTCAATTTTACATTAAAACGATATAATCATATCTGATATCTGTGTATTGAGCCTGAATTTCATATTTTATTGCGCTGCTAAAGCAATTGTTTTAATTATGCTAATGTATGCACAGTTTCAGCCAATTATAATTCGCTAAATATATTAGCTACAGGGCGTCACTGAAAGTTTGCGCAATAAATCTAACGAAAAAGCCTGGATGCAGTATGGAAAGGGAATGATTTTACGGCGGGTTAAATTAACGCGAAATTTAATCGTATAGACAAAACTGCTCCAACTGTGCGGTTTGCGCATGCTTCAATGGGTGTCCCGGCGCTCCGACGGTAAAAGAGCGATAACTTGCAGTCTAAGATCCAAGATTGTTTCATGTCATTTCTGGTACAAAAGTAAAGTATAAAGCAGAACCAAATAATTGTTACTCCGGATCCGATGCAGCACAAGAAGAAACATAATAAGATAAAGAACACAATAATAATTAAAAAAGACAAAGTAGTTTATATACATAGATCGAATGGCTGTCCATTAAGTCACAATCAGAATCAGTTTCAATACCACCGACATTATGTCGTGAACTTTCTTGTCTTTACGGCAAAGTACAATACAATACCTACTAATTGAGCAAGGCACTTAACCACACATTGCTCTGCGACGACACTGATGCCAAGCTGTATGGGTCCTAATGTCCTTCCCTTGGACAACATTGGTGTCGTGGAGAGGGGAGACTTGCAGCATGGGCAACCGCCGGTCTTCCATACGACTTTGCCCAGGCCTGCAACCTGGAGACCTTCCAAGGTGCAAATCCATGGTCTCACGAGACTAACGGATGCTTATAAATGTTCCACTCTCAGAAAACAGAGGTGTTGGTGGGCTTTCCTGATCGTGTGGAATGTGTCCAGAGGTGTCAACAGCAACAGCTCCGCATCAGATGCCACATCTTTGGCTCTTCACTCAGCCCTGGAACATCTGTACTGCAAAGATGCATTCATCAGGATGCTCTTCATTGACAAAAGCAGAAACATCAAACCCTCAAAACTAATCAATACCTCTATTCTCTACTTCCTCACTCACAGACCCCTGTCTGTTCAGATTGGCAACATCTCCTCCATGATCTCCATCGGCACAAGGGTGCCACAAGCCCCCTGCTTTACTCACTTTACATTTATGACTGTGAGAAAAGTACAGCTTGAATGCCATATTCAAGTCATAGGCTGAGTCAAAGGTGGTGATGAATCAACAAATGAGAAGGAGATTGAAAATCTCCTGAATGGTGCCATAGCAACAACCTCTTACTCAATGACAGCAAGACCAAGGAGCTGATTCTAGACTTCAGAAGAAGGAAACCAGAGGTGTCTGAGCCAGTCCTCATCGGAGGATCAGAGGTAGAAAGGGTTAGCAACTTTAAATTCCTCCGTGTTTTTAACGGAAAGCCTCATCTGCTCCAAGGATGAGGCTTTCCGTTCCAGGACATCGCAAATGTCCTCTTTCTTTAAGGAGAGTGGTTTCCCTTCTACCGTCATCAATGATGCCCTCACCCGCATCTCCTCCATTTCTCGCACTTCGGCCCTCACCCCATCCTCCCGCAAACACCACAGGGACAGAGTTCCCCTTGTCCTCACCTACCACCCCACCCGCCTCCGGATCCAGCACATTATCCTCCGCAACTTCCGCCACCTTCAACAGGACCCCACCACTAAGCACATCTTTCCCTCTCCACCCCTCTCCGCTTTCCACAGGGATCGGTCCCTCCGCGACTCCTTTATCTGCACTTCCATCCCCACGGATCTCCCACCCGGCACTTATCCCTGTAAGCGTAAGTGCTACACCTCCTCTCTTGCAACGATTCAGGGCCCCAAACAGTCCTTCCAGATGAGGCAACACTTCACTTGTGAGTCTGTTGGGGTCATCTATTGCATCCGGTGCTCCCGGTGCGGCCTCCTCTACATCGGTGAAACCCGACGCAGATTGGGGGACCGCTTCGTCGAGCACCTCCGCTCCGTCTGCCACAACAGACAGGATCTCCCGGTAGCCACCCACTTCAACTCTGCTTCCTATTCCCATTCAGATATATCCATACATGGCCTCCTCTACTGCCATGATGAGGCTAAACTCAGGTTGGAGGAGCAACACCTCATATACCGTCTAGATAGCCTCCAGACCCTTGGAATGAACATAGAATTCTCCAACTTCTGGCAATTCCCTCCCCCTCCCTTCCTGTATCCCTATTTCACTCTGCCCCCTCCCCCAGCTGCCTACCACCTCCCTCATGGTTCCGCCTCCTTCTACTACCCATTATTTTCAGGGCTATGACCTCAATGCTTCCTCTCCCCCACCCCTTTGTCTTTCAAATTACTGGTCTTTCAACTGAAGCTGCAAGCATTCTTCAAATCCTTCCCCATCTTTCATTCTTCAGTCCTGACGAAGGGTTCCGGCCGGAAACGTCGACCCATCGTTTCTGACTGATGCTGCCCGACCTGCTGAGTTGATCCAGTGTACTGTGAGTGTTACTGAAAGTTTGGCCGATGCAGGAATGCGCATGCGCTTTAATTACCCTCGTCGGGTGCCGACGGCCGGTACTAGGCGTGTTTTTCAGTCACGGCCGGGGGGTGGGGGGGTAACGTCGGTATTGCGCATGCCTACTTGGTGCTTGGCCCTTTGACCCCGCTCCCTTTTTGACGGAGCCGCGTGTGAAGGCCTGTGTTCTCGGTAGTGGAACCTGGGTTTGGAGTCCTCCTCTCCCCCGGTGACAGAGCCATGAGTGCCATTGAGCAGATGCGGGCCAACGTGGGCAAGCTGCTAAAGGGCATCGACCGGTGAGTGCGGGAGCCGGGGCTATGGAGGGAGAGTGGAGGAGGGTCCGGGAGGGCCAGCAGGAAGGAGGGGTGGGGAAAACGCTGAGAGAGGGGTAGAGTAGTGGTGAGGGAACGGTGAGCTCAGTGGTTGCTGGAGAACCAGGAGAGCCCGGGGGACCGGATGGCGGGGGGGTAGTTGGACCAGGGTACCGAGATGGGGCGAGAGGGTAACAGATGCTGGAGGACCGGGGGACTAGCGTCTGAGACCAGGGAGGATGGGGTGTGTGTAGGGAAAGTATAAGGTGGAGGCCTGTCCAGGGCTGTAGCCTCGATGATTCAGTAGGTTGCAGCAGTGACGAGATTTTAGCCCCTGGGTCCACTTTAAAGATTCATGAGCCTTTAAAGTTGTGATAGTATTGAAGTTAGGGGGAGGAATGGGTGGGGGGAGGGGCTATCCAGGGCTGGAGTCTCGATGATTCGATAGGTGACAGCGTCACTAGATCCAAATTTCAAAGTAAATTTTATTATCGAAGTATGTATTTGTCACCGTATTCAACCCTGAGATTCATTTTCCTCCGGGCATACTCAGGATAGTAACTATAACGGGACTAATAAAAGATCAACCAGAATGCAGAAGACAACAAACTGTGCAAGTGCAAATATAAGTAAATAGCAATAAATAACGAGAACATGAGATAAAGAGTCCTTAAAGTGAGATCATTGGCTGTGGGAACATCTCATTGATGGGGCAAGTGAGTGTAATTATCCCCTTTTGTTCAAGCGCCTGATGTTGAGGGGTGGTAACTTCTTGAACCTGGTATTGTGAGTCCTGAGGCTCTTGTACCTTCTACCTGATGGCAGCAGTGAGAAGAGACCATGGCCTGGGTGGTGGGGATCTCTGATGATGGACAGTGCTGT
The DNA here is from genome assembly GCF_030028105.1 of Mobula birostris. Taxonomy (NCBI): domain Eukaryota; kingdom Metazoa; phylum Chordata; class Chondrichthyes; order Myliobatiformes; family Myliobatidae; genus Mobula; species Mobula birostris. The sequence continues at coordinate 110,053,042 of NC_092381.1, read as the reverse complement.
CCTGCAACAGCATTTCATGTGGATGTGCTCATTGGTTGGTAGGGCTTCACCCGTGATGTACTGGGCCATATCATTACCTTTTGTAGGATTGTCATGATGCAGCCAGTCAGTACACTCTCCACTACACATCTGTAGGTGTGCTGGAATCTCAGTGAAGAAGCTGACGAGCCTTCCTTGTAATAAAACTGACATAAGTCAGTGCAGGAGCCATGTGCCTATTTTGTGTCTGTCTGTATTGTATTTTGCGGCGTGTTTATTATGGGTAATTTGTCCTGTGGGTTGGGGCGTGGTAGAAGCAAATGAGTATAGTTACATTAGTTTTGTTTAGTGAGGGGGGGCGAGCCATGGGAAATGATTTTTCTTTGTTGACCGCTAACTAGATCGCTATCATTGCTAATTATGCTTAGTTATATTGCCAGTTCGGCAAGATTGCTACATCACTAATTCAGTTATAGGGCATCATGGTAGTGTAGTGGCTAGCACAATGCTTTACAGTACGGGCGACTAGGATTCAAATCCCACTGCTGCCTTTAAGGAGTTTGTACTTTCTCCCCGTGACCATGTGGGATTCCAAAGACATACAGTCTGCTTGGTTAATTGGTCATTGTAAACTATCCCGTGATTAGGCTAGGATTAAATCAGGGGATTGCTGGGCGACATAGCTCAAATGACCAGAAGGGCCTATCTTAAATAAATGGGTTCATTAGTTTCTTTTAAATTGCTACAAGATTGCTCGTCTTTGCTGGTTTCATAATAAAGGATCAAATGTACTTTTTTGATTTGGAAATTCATTATTTGGAAGCGTGTCAACTACCTTGACTTAGTCTCTCAGTGGGTTTGGTTTGTTTTCAAGTAACCACTATAGTCTGGAGTTTGCCAACATATCTAAAGGAACCATTTGGGGTTTTGTGACACTCCAGCACATCCTAGATGCCCCCATTTTTTAATGTGATTCATATCCTCAAGCTTCACTAATTACTATGCTTAAATTTATTTGCTCAGGTTTATTGATTACGGTGTCTAATCCTTTGCCCTCTCCCACAGATATAACCCTGAGAACCTCTCAACTTTAGAAAGGTATGTGGAGACCCAGGCCAGGGAGAATGCCTATGATCTGGAAGCCAATCTGGCAGTACTCAAACTGTGAGTATAATTCTCTTCATAAGTGGTAGAGGAGTGACTTGAGACCAAGGCTATGGGCCTACTCCTGCTGCTCCGGGTTTGGATTGATGGACTTAATTTGGTTCTGAATGCTGTTGCTTGCTTTTATTGTTTGCATTTGTTTTTTTCTCCCCCTCCCCAGGAGGTTGGTCTTTTTTTTAAATTGGGTGCTTTTGCATATTGGGTGTTGGACTTTTTTTAAATTGGGTTCTTCGGGTTTCATGCTTTGTGGCTGCCTGTAAACAGATGAATCTCAAGGTTGTATAATTTATATATTGATAATTGCTCTGATCTAAAGTATCATAGCTCCTTTTTTTTCAAGAGGCTCGCAGCTGAATATATTTCAGATCCTTTTGGGTTCAATCTCCAAATTTCTGGAGTCTGTAGTATCTTGCTTTCATATTTTTTTAATGTATTGATACAGCACGAATTAGGCCTTTCCACCCTTTTGATACATGCTGCCCCTGCAACCCCTGACAAACCTGGCTACCCCTAACCCAATCACAGGACAAGCTACAATGGCCTTTTAACCGACCTGGTACGTCTTTGGATCGTGGGTGGATACCGAAGCATCCGGAGGAAACCTACACATTCCGGGGAGGGTGTGCAGACTCCTTGCAGAGCAGCGCTCAGAATGGAGCTCCGGAGTGCCCTGAGCTGCAATAGTGTCACGTTACAGCGCTGCCTAAAAAATAAATCGTCGCCCCAGGTGGAACAGTTGTCATTGCCAAACCTGAATGTTTTGTCCCTGTATTTATTTTCCCGAATAACACTGATCTATTGAAACATTTTAATTCTGATTCCTATTCCTATTTGGATATTTTGGTCCATGGCCGCCTCTTGTGCCAAGATGAGGCCACCCTCAGGGTGGAGGAGCAACACCTTATATTTCTGTCTGAGTAGCCTCCAACCTGATGGCATGAATATAGATTTCTCCTTTCATTAAACAAATTCCCCCCGCTTCCCCTATTCCCCACTCTGTCCTTTCACTTCGTCTCACCTACCTATTACTTCCCCCTGGGTCCCTTCCTCCTTCCCCTTCCCCTATGATCCACTTTCCTCTCCTACCAGGTTCCTTCTTCTCCAGCCTGTGACCTTTCCTACCATGTGATGTCTGCCGTAGACCTATTGTGGCAGTAGGCAAATTGTAGTGGGTCCAGGTCCTTTGTGTTGCCTCTAGCCGCTCCTGGAATTGTTTCTTGGCTCTTGAAATAGCCCCTGCAAGTTGTAGCTGGTTTTCTTACATAGACCTGGATCGCCAGATGATAATGCGCAGACTACAAACCTCCTGGTTCATTCATGGCTTTTGGTTTGGGAACGTACATCAAGTTTTCATAAGCACACACTCATCCACACAGGTTTTAATGAAGGCTGCAACAACTGCAGCATACTCATCCAGAATCAAAGATGATTCCCTGAACACAGTTCAGTCCACTGATCCAGAGCAGTCCTATAAGCGCTCTCGTGCCTCCTTGGTTCTAACTACTGGGGCTACAGTCTTCATTCTACCTATACTCAGAGAGTAAAAGTGCAGCCAGTTGATAAGATTTTCCGAAGTGTGGGATGGCACAGTAGGCATTCTTGAACCAAGTGTGACTGTGGTCCAGTGTGTTATTCCCTCTTGTATTACAGATGATTTGTTGATGATTATTTAGTGACTTACCAAGCTGGCCTGGTTAAAATCCCCCAAATTGATGGAGAGGCGTCAGGATGTGCTGTTTCATGCCTGTTGATTACGTTGCTCAGTTTGTCTGGAGCCTGTTTGACATTGGCCGGAGATGGGATGATCCATGAAATCTCCTGTTGGCAAGTAGAATGGCCAAAACTTAATTGTGAGGTATTCCAGGTCTGGTGGGCAATATTGGGATGTCACCGACATATTAGTACACCAAAAGTTGATCATGGGGCACAAACCTCCATTTCGACCGACTTATCTTGATAGTATATTGTTAATCTGTCTATTCAAATCGCATCTGATATGGAAGGGGTTAACGAAGATTCTGTAAAACAAAAGACGCACATGTTCCTGACATCCCTCTGAGGTAGCACCCTAGCTCTGAGATCGTCATTTTTATTATTTTTTTTTAATTTTATTTTTATTTGGATAAGGAATTCACAAGTATCATGTACTTTTTTCACATGTATAACCTTTTCCATTTTTTTATATGTATAAAACTATAATTATTTATACATTCTTAAGTACACATTGAGATGATATAAAAAGAAATTAGACACTTAAATAGATAATTATGTACAGTAGAAATTCTAATCTATTAGGCTAAGAAATGGTATTAATTGTTAAGAAAAGTAGTAATAATAGTGGATTAGTAATAGTTTCCATACATCTCTTCTGAATCAATGGTAACAACCATTGTAGGTGTTTATATCCTAACTTGTTCATGCTTGCTCCTGCCCCCAGACATAATTATCCGATCCCTATGTACTTATTTACTTAATTTTATCATTTTTTTATCCCTTACCCAAATCTTTTCCTTTACTTGTATTAATTCTCTATTTTCCAAACAAAAAAAAGACAAAAACAGTAAACATTTAGACTAGGGGTACTTACATTAGCAATATTACTGTGTTGATGAGAAGAGCAGTATAAATCATTAGGAGATTCATCTAAAGTCTGCTCACATTGGGGTTATATATTCAATCCATTTATTCCAGGTTTGATAAAATTTTTCTTTTTGAATTCTCAGGGAGTAAGTCAACTTTTCCATTTAAAATATTTCCAAGATAATTTCATGCCAATCTTCTAATGTAGACGGTATTGGATTTAGCCACTTTCTAGTGATTGATTTCTTACTTGCCGCTAAAAGGGCCTGCAGCAGCTTTATATCTTCCTTCTGTTCAAGAAACAATACATGCCCCAAATAGAGCGTCTCAAAGTTCAGAGGTATCTGGGTCCTAAGTACCTTAACTAATGTTCTATGAATACCTTCCCAATATAGACTTAATTTAGGACAATCCCAGAAAATATGGAAATGATTTGCCTCCTTGGAGCCGCACCTTCTCCAACACGTCATGTTTGTATCTTTATATTTTTCCTGATATGGGGTCTTGAAGTATCTTATAATATTTTTCCAACAATGTTCTCTCCAAGTCAAAGAATTAGTCGAGGACCACTGAAAACTGCATATTTTCCCCCAAGCCTCCTCTGAAAGTACCAACCCCGCTTCTTTCTCCCACTTCTCTTTAACATACAATGTGTTTTCATTTTTAGCATGGGAGAGTGCATTATATAATCGAGAAACTGATTTACTAGGTATTGAACTGCAAGCCGAATTAAGAATCTTGAAAAATTCTAATTCTACTGTTGATAGGTCCGTATATCTACAACTCTGGTTAACATAATTTCATACTTGAAGGTACCTAAAAAAGTCATTGTGTTCTAGGCCATGTTTGTCCTGCAGGATTTGGAAACTTTGTAATATTCTTTTATGTATAAATGAGAGGTAGGTTGTAAGACCTTTCTTTATCCATAATTCAAATCTTTTATCTCCTCTGTTGGGAAGGAATTCGGTATCATATGCACACCACCTGAAGAGTTTTAGCATGTTATTATTTCCACATGAATTAACCACCTTCTGCCATATTTTTAATGTAAGATTTATCCAACTGTTTTTAAATTTTTCCAATTGGGCCATCAATCCTGTGTCAGCTATTGAGGCCTGTAGAGGAAAACTGTCAACCAATCCAAATTCTATTTCCTTCCATCAAGCCTTATATTCCCTATTACACCAATATAACAGAGGGGTTATCTGTGAGGCATAAAAATAATTTCTCAGGCAAGGAAGAACCATACCTCCTCCTTCCTTCCCTAACTGTAAGGTGTTATATCGAATTCTAGGTTTCTTTCCTTGCCAAATGAAGTGGGAAATCCATTTGTCCCATTCCCTGAATTGATTATCATCCACCTCCACAGGTAAAGTACGGAAAAGATACAGTAAGCGAGGAAGAATATTCATTTTTATAGTATTTATCCTTGAATTTAAACTTAAAAAGGGGTAAGATTCCATCTATGCATATCTGCTTTTATCTCTGAGATTAATGGCCCATAATTTACCTGTGACAGCGTTGAAAGATCCTTCGGAAGGGTTATTCCTAAATATTTCAATGATTTAGCTTCCCACTTAAGATCATATGTATCCTGCAATTTTTTGGATGGTGTATAATTTAGGGACATAACCTGCGTTTTCTTTACATTTATTTTATAACCTGATATTTTTCCAAAGTCATCCAACAGTGTAAACAATCCTATAAATGATTTTTCTGGTTCACTCAGATAGACTAAAACATCATCTGCGAATAACGCCACTTTCTGTTCAATCCCTGCCACCTTGATACCTCTTACGATTTCGCTCTGTCTTATTAGTTGGGTAAGCGGTTCAATATATAGCGCGAAAAGGAGAGGAGAAATTGGGCATCCCTGTCTAGTGCCTCTCTCTAAAATAAAGGAGTCTAACGTCGGTGGTGGGGAAACTGCTGGAGTCAGTTATCAAAGATGTGATAACAGCACATTTGGAAAGCGGTGAAATCATCGGACAAAGTCAGCATGGATTTGTGAAAGGAAAATCATGTCTGACGAAACTCATAGAATTTTTTGAGGATGTAACTAGTAGAGTGGATAGGGGAGAACCAGTGGATGTGGTATATTTGGATTTTCAAAAGGCTTTTGACAAGGTCCCGCACAGGAGATTAGTGTGCAAACTTAAAGCACACAGTATTGGGGGTAAGGTATTGGTGTGGATGGAGAATTGGTTAGCAGACAGGAAGCAAAGAGTGAGAATAAACGGGACCTTTTCAGAATGGCAGGCGGTGACTAGTGAGGTACCGCAAGGCTCAGTGCTGGGACCCCAGTAGTTTACAATATATATTAATGACTTGGATGAGGGAATTAAATGCAGCATCTCCAAGTTTGCGGATGACACGAAGCTGGGTGGCACTGTTAGCTGTGAGGAGGATGCTAAGAGGATGCAGGGTGACTTGGATAGGTTGGGTGAGTGGGCAAATTCATGGCAGATGCAATTTAATGTGGATAAATGTGAAGTTATCCACTTTGGTGGCAAAAATAGGAAAACAGATTATTATCTGAATGGTGGCCGATTAGGAAAAGGGGAGGTGCAACGAGACCTGGGTGTCATTATACACCAGTCATTGAAAGTGGGCATGCAGGTACAGCAGGCGGTGAAAAAGGCGAATGGTATGCTGGCATTTATAGCGAGAGGATTTGAGTACAGGAGCAGGGAGGTACTACTGCAGTTGTACAAGGCCTTGGTGAGACCACACCTGGAGTATTGTGTGCAGTTTTGGTCCCCTAATCTGAGGAAAGACATCCTTGCCATAGAGGGAGTACAAAGAAGGTTCACCAGATTGATTCCTGGGATGGCAGGACTTTCATATGAAGAAAGACTGGATGAACTGGGCTTGTACTCGTTGGAATTTAGAAGATTGAGGGGGGATCTGATTGAAACGTATAAGATCCTAAAGGGATTGGACAGGCTAGATGCAGGAAGATTGTTCCCGATGTTGGGGAAGTCCAGAACAAGGGGTCACAGTTTGAGGATAAAGGGGAAGCCTTTTAGGACTGAGATTAGGAAAAACTTCTTCACACAGAGAGTGGTGAATCTGTGGAATTCTCTGCCACAGGAAACAGTTGAGGCCAGTTCATTGGCTATATTTAAGAGGGAGTTAGATATGGCCCTTGTGGCTATGGGGATCAGGGGGTATGGAGGGAAGGCTGGGGTGGGGTTCTGAGTTGGATGATCAGCCATGATCATAATAAATGGCGGTGCAGGCTCGAAGGGCTGAATGGCCTACTCCTGCACCTATTTTCTATGTTTCTATGTTTCTATGAGTCAGAGAGGTCCCCATTTATCTTAATTCGAGCTGTAGGGCTGTCATATAGAGTCTGAATTACTTTAATAAACTTTTCTTGAAAGCCGAATCTTCCTAACACTCTGTATTGGAATGCCCAACTAACCGAATCAAAAGCTTTCTCAACGTCTAATCCTACTACCATAGTCTCTGTCTCGTTCTTATTACCCTGTTCTAATATGTGTAGAGTTCTCCTTATGTTGTCCTGTGTTTGTCTTTGTTGAATAAATCCAGTCTGGTCTAAGTGGATTAGGTCAGGTAAGAGCTTTTCCAATCTGCGCGCTAATATAGATGTAAATAGTTTGTAATCTAAATTAAGAACACTAATTGGCTGATAATTGCCACATTCTATTTTATCTTTACCCTCTTTAGGAATAACTGAAATAATCGCTTCTCTCCAGGAAGGTGGAGTTTCTCTTCTCTGCAAGATCCAATTAAAGGTGTTAAGTAGTAATGGGGATAACTGTGACTTCAGGGATTTGTACCACTCTGAGGTAAACCCATCTGAACCCGGGGACTTTCCAGCCTTTAACCTAGAGATGGCCACATTCAGTTCTTTGGCAGTTACTGGTTCTAATAGACTTTCATTTTGTAAATCTATAAGTTTAGGTAGATCTAAAGAATTCAATAAACTGTCTATATAGGGCTCATTGGAGGCCCGGGGTTGGGAGTACCGCTCTCGATAATATGTTTCAAAACTCTCTTGAATTTTCCCTATTGTACTCTCCACAAGCTTTGTCTTTGGATTCTTTATTTTATGAATTGTATTGTCTGCTTGTTGTTTTCGTAATTTATATGCTAGTAATCTAGCTGATTTACCTCCTACTTCATAATTCTTTTGTCTCAGGTAAAGAAAATTTCTTTGAGTTTCCAAGGTATAAATATCGTCAATTTCACTTTACAATTTCTTAATTTCCTGTTGTCATTTTTATTATAAACGCACCAGAGACTATACATTTGCCAGCAAGATAGTCGGTATTGGGAGTCGAAAACCTTTTTTTTTTAAATGCACCATCAGGCCAGCACGTTGATCCCTCTTTTGCTGGCAGCTTCTTAACTGTTTACTCCTTTCTGCTCTATATAGTATTCTTTTGGATATTTAGAAACTTTTCATTACTTTTGAAGGCATTTTTGCTTTACAGCACTTTGACATGTGCCTAAGACTTTTGTACAGACAGGCTGGCTTATATACATCAATTTGATTGTATATCCATAAAGATACATGAGGCACAGGAATGTCTGTACATAAGGACATGATAAAGCAGTGGTTCAAAGGTTTAAAGATTCATTTATTATCAACGTATACAACTCTGAAATTCTTCTTCTACAGATAGCCATGAAACCAAGAAAGAAAAGAACAGGAGCACAATCATCAACCCCAAAATCCCCCTCCCCTACACACAAAAAACAAGAAAGATCAGGTGGAAAACACAGAATACAGACTATACAACTGAAGAAAAGTCTATAGTCGAAGTCCATATCTAAAATGCAGAAAATTTGGGTAACATTCTGCAGGCACAGCGGCAGGCCCTTCCCAGCAGAGCGATCCCACCAGCAATCAGAAGGCAGGCAGCCAGTGCTTGCCTTCACCATTCTGCTCGATGTTTCAATTTCCCTCAGTGAATCGGGGTGTGGAGGGGTGGGTGAATGGAGGTGTTGATCAGCTTTACTACTTGGGGAAAGTAATGGTTTTTGAATTTGGTGGTCCTGGCGTGGATGCTACATAGCCTCCTCCCTGATGGAAGTGGGACAAACAGTCCATGAGCAGGGTGGGTGGAATCCTTCATGATATTACTGGCCCTTTTCCAGCACCTTCCCGAATGTATGTCCTTGACGGTGGGTAGGCTGGTGCCGGTGAATGCTTCAGTTCGTAAGTCTCCCAATTAGACTCAGTTCTTTGGGCATTTTAGACTCAGTTCTTTGGGCATTTTATACTACAGAGTATTTGTGGTGTAAAATATTCTCACTCTCCCTCTGTCAGTTCCTTTAAATTTGTCTCGTCTGGTTATTGACTCACCTGTGAGTGAAAATTCACATCTTGTGTATTTCACATTCAAGTCCAGTTTATTGTCATTCAGCCTTTGCCGGTACGCTTGTATACCGTCAAAGGAAACGGCGTTCCTCCAGACCAAGGTGCAACATACTTCTTGCAAGGTTGAAGTTTGAAAACGGCTGATTTGATTCTGTAATTTGCTGCCAAAGCCCCTGTATTTGCTGACCACAGGCTTGTTAATGCTTGATGGTCTCCTTTGCTCTGAAATAAACTCCATACCGATAACCCTGTGAAGTATCTTAAACCCCCGCCATTCTGGGGTCTTGATCACCGCTAACATGATTGCTGCTCTATTAGTAGTGTTGGATGGCAGGAAGAAGATAACGCCCCTTCCAAAGGAGGCGTAAGGTGCTCCTTCCTTCCTCTAGCCTTGGGCAAGGTGTACCACCTACTTAGCCCCCCCCCCCAAAAAAAAAAGCAGGGTTACGTGAAGCCATGGGAGCAGCTGGTGGATGGTCATATGAGCAGCCAGTGTATATCACAAGTCCTGGTTATGTGATCACTGATGCCAGGTAGACGATCTCTGAAAAATATTGATAACGGCTGGGATTATGGTAGTGTGATGGTTAGCACAATGCTTTACAGTACTGGTAATCAGGATTCAATTCCCACCACTGCCTGTAAGGAATTTGTGCATCCTCCCCGTGACCACAGGCATATCCTTCCACGTTCCAAAGGCGTACTGATAGTTAGGTTAATTGATCTTTGTAAATTGTCCTGTGATAAGGCTAGATTAAATAGGGGAATTGCAGGGCAGCATGGCTGGAAGGGCCTATTCAGTGCTGCATCTCAATAAATTTTTTAAAAAATTAATGTTCAATGTAAATTTATTATTCAGTGGCCACTTTATTGGTACACCTGCTTGTTAATGCAAGTATCTAATCAGCTAACCATGTGGCAGCAATTGTGTGGTTCAGTTGTTCCGGTCAGACATCACAGTGGGAAAGAAATGTGATGTGAGTGATTGACTGTGGAGTGGTTGTTGGTGCCAGGCGGAGTGGTTTGAGAATCTTAGAAACTACTGATATCCTGGGATTTTCTCTTGAGTTCACAGAGAACTGTGCATGAAACAAAATAAGCACCCAGTTCTAAAACACCTTAGTAATTAGAGGTCAGAGGAGAATGGGCAGACTGGTTCAAGCTGAGAGGAAGGTGACAGTAACTCAAATAGCCACGTGTGACAACAGCGGTGTGCAGAAGAGGTGCACAGCATGCTGATCCTTGAAGTGGATGGGCTACAGCAGCAGATAACCACAAGCATACACTATCTTGAGATTCATTTTCTTGCAGGCACTTAGAGTAGAACAAATGGGTAATAGGAGGTGGGTATTATGTAATGTTTACATCATTATGAAAGGTGAACAGGAGACGGGAGCATCTTCGGCAGGGGATGAGCCGTGACGGGAGCGTCTTCAAACGTAAAGGAAAAGATGGCCACTGCAGTGATCCGTTTGTTTTCTGTTCTTTGCAGGTACCAGTTCAATCCCGCATTTTTCCAGACTACCGTGACTGCACAAATCTTGCTAAAGGCCCTGACTAACCTGCCGCACACAGACTTCACGCTCTGTAAGTGTATGATCGACCAGGCCCATGTATCTTTACCCAAAAGGCTGCTGATTGTGGGGTCACCCAATACTGTGCTTCGCAGGGTTTTCATGTTGGGTTGGGGAGGGGGTGAGGGGAACTGGAATGCAATAATCCAATTTTCAGGTATTATTTCTGTGCCATTGGGTCATAAAATCATAGAAAAATACAACACAGAAGCAGACCTGTCATCCGTGCCGAGCCATTTAAACTGCCTGCTCCTATTGGCCTACACTGGGACCATAGCCAGGCTTGCCCCTGCTATCCTTGTACCTATCCAAACGTCTCCTAAACGTTGAAATCAAGCTCTCATCCACCACTTGCACCAGCAGCTTGATGCACATTCTCATGACCTACTGAATAAAGAAGTTTCCCTTCATGTTACCCTTAAATCTTTCACCTTTCACCCTTAAGCCATGATCTTTGGTTGTAGTCCCACCTAACCTCAGTGGAAAAAGCCTGCTTACATTTATCCTCTATACCCCTCTTAATTTTGTATACCTCTTTCAAATCTCCCCTCAATCTTCTACATTCCAAAGAAAAAAAGCACCAAGATTAAACCATCACGAAAGCATAGAGCTGCTTCCCTCCCCTTGATTGCAATTGGCAAACTCCTCTGATCTGGCCAGACATTTAGGTGCCGGGCGGCACCTAATTAATTGGCTCGTTTATTTCGGCTTTTTTCTTAAAGATGCGCTGGGTGCGTCCCGGCTCCCGCTGCATTCTTCCGGGCCCGGTGTCGGTCTGTGGCCCGGTGGTTGGGGACCACTGGTTTAGAAGATGCATGTCAGAATGAGAATCAGAATAGGGTTTAATATCACCAGCATTTGTCATGAAATCTGTTGTCTTTTCAGCAGCAGTACAATGCAATACGTCATAAATATAGGAAAAAACTGAATTGTGGCATATGTGTGTATATATTGTGTGTGTGTTTATGCACGTGTTTGTGTGTATATGTATGTAGATATATTAGTTGAAGTAATGCAGAAACAGAAATAAAAGTAGTGAGGTGGTATTCATGGGTTCAATGTCTTTTCAGAAATTGGATAGCAGAGCGGTAGAAGCTGTTCCTGAATTGTTGAGTGTGTGCTTTCAGGCTCCTGTACCTCCTTCCCGACAGTAGCAATGAGAAGAGGGCATGTCCTGGATGGTGCAGTCCTTTAATGATGGATGTCACCTTCCTGGGCACTGCTCCTTGAAGATGTCTTGGATTCTATGGCAGCTAGTACCCATGATGGAGCTGACTAATTTTACAACTTACTACAATCCTGTATGGTTGCCCCCCCTCCCCCCACCCCGCCAATACCAGGTGATGCAGCCAGTCAGAATGCTCTCCATGGTACATCTGTAAAAGTTTGTGTTTTACATGACAAACCAAATATCCTTAAACTCATGATGAAATATAGCCACTTTCTTGCCACCTTTACAGCTGCATTGGTATGTTGGAATCAGGTGTGAAAAGGGAAAGCAACACGTTTGGCTTTTGGTTTCAATTGTGTCCTTGGTTTGCACAGAAAATCAACCTGGTCCCACTTCCAAAGACCTGCGGGTTAGGGTTAGTAAGTTATGGGCATGCTCTGTTGGCGCTGGAAGCGTGGTGATTCCTGCAGGCTGCTCAGCACAATCCTCACTGATTTGATGCAAGTGACACATTTCACTGTATGTTTTGATGTACAGTACTGAGTAAAGTCTTGGGTGCATATACCCGGTGTGTCTAAGACTTTTGCACAGTACTGTATTTGTCAGAAGCGGAAAGTGTGAGCAATTTCAAGTTCCAAGAGTCAGTATCTCTGAGAAGCTAGCCTGACCCAACATATCGATGCAGCTACAAAGAAAGCAGTAGCTATATTTCTTGGGAGTTCAAAAAAGATTTGGTATGTCACTAAAGGCACTTGCACATTTCTGCAGATGTACTGTGGAGAGCATTCTCACTGGCTGCGTCACCATCTAGTATTTGTGAGGGGGGGGTGCATTACACAGGATTGGAAAAAAGCTGCAGAGAGTTGTAAACTTAGTCCCCTCCAGCATGGGCACTAGTCTCCATAGTATCCAGGATACCTTCAAGGAGTGATGCCTCAAAAACGCAACATCCCATCATTATTAAGGACCCCCATCACCCAGAACATGCCCTCTTCTCATTGCTACCATCAGGGAGGAGGTACAGGAGCCCGAAGGTACACAGTCAATAATTCAGGAACAGCTTCTAACCCTCTATAATTCAGTTTTTCTTTCTCTATTGTTATGTATTGCAATTTACTGCTGATGCAGTACAAATTTCACGATGTATGCTGGTGATATTACACCTGATTCTGATTCTGACGGAGTGGAGCGAGATGTGGGAATGGTGAGGGTGGAGCATCATGGGAGGGTGTGGAAAAGGTGCAGACGCACCCAGCCCTGAGACACCAGGAAAGGTCATTTAATTCCAAACTATTGGTTTTTTAATCATTACAGAATGTCTGTCTGGTGTTTCCCACTCCCTCCCCTCTCCCTTCCCCTTTTCACAACCATAATTCTCCTCTTCCCACTCTCAGTTCACAATAGAGGCCCATATCAGAAACAGGTTTATCATCACTCACATGTCATAAAATTTGTTGGTATATTTTTGCAGCAGAATACAGTGCAATACATAAATGAAAAAGCCTTGGGCCCCCTAGCTATATCTATATATATATTTACCTGAGACTTTTGCACAGTACTGTACATGTGACAAATAAAACTAATCTCTTTACTTGAGGTATAGTGGACAGCTGTTAGATTAGAATACCAGTAATGAGGAGTGTCAAACAGGTGGGGATATGAATTCAAAATCTACCGTGACAGCAAGGGGAAATTAGATGAGTTTAACAAAATGTGTATTTAAAACATAATTAGTGGCTGAGGCCAACATGTTGAGAGCCCATCAATGTCACTAATGTCCATGAGGATCTGCTCTCTCTGCCTGGTCTGGCTTGTCACTGACACCAAAATTGTAGTGGACATTAAGGAAGGCCATCATGGCTTGCAGTGGGATCTGGACCAGATGGGAAAATGGGTTGAGAAATGGCAGGTGGAATCTAATACAGACAAGTGCGACGTGTTGCATTTCTGTAGGACCAACCAGAGTAGGTCTTGCGTAGTGAGTGGTAGGGCACTGAGGAGTGCAGGCCCATAATTCATTGAAAGTGGCGCCACAGGTAGATAGGGTCATAAAGAAGGCTATTGGTGCATTTGTCTTCATAAATCAAAGTGCTGAGTATAGGACTTGGGATGTTATGTTGGTGTTGTATAAGACAACGATGAAGCCTAATTTGGAGCATTGTGTGCAGTTTTGGCCACCTACTTGCAGGGAAGGTGTAAATAAGGTTGAAGAAGTACAGAGAAATTTTACCAGGATGATGCTGATTCTAGAGAACCTGAGCTATAGGTAAAGGCTGGATAAGATAGGAATGTATTCTTTAGAACGTAGAAAATTGAGAGGAGATTTGATAGAGGTATACAAATTAAGAGTGGTATAGATAGGGTAAATGCAAGCAGGCTTTTTCCACTGAGGTTAGGTGGGACTACAACCAGAGGTCATGGGTTAAGGGTGAAAAGTTTTAAGTGAACCATGAGAGGAAACTTCACTCAGGATGGTGAGAATGTGGAATGAGGTCCCATCAAAAGTGGTGCTTGTGAGCTCGATTTCAACATTTCAGAGAAGTATGGATAGGCATATGGATGGTAGGGGTATGATGGAGGGCTATGGTCCCGGTGCAGATCAACCGGAGTAGTCAGTTTAAATAGTTCAGTACAGATTAGTAGGGCCAAATGGCCTGTTGCTGTGCAATACTTTTCTATGACTGATTAACATCCAGTTGGGTTTGTGTCAAATTCAGAAACTATCCTGAGCAGAGGAGAGTGCTAGGAGAAATACTGGGGTATTCTGGGATGCGAAGCCGTTTTCTGAAAATTAAAAATCGTTAAGTGCAGCGACATCCTGTTAAAACTGAGTAGTTAGTCTGCCATAGTTAAGCTTGCCGGATAGTTACTTACAACAAGCACGGGCTGTGTAAACGACGTTTCCTTCACCCCTTGCTGCTGGGCAGAGCCCTGCTGAGAGTTTTAAGATGAGCCTTCCTTAACCAAGCGTACACAGCAGGAGGAGCGGCCGATCCAACAAATCCTAAATCTGGGTGACCTCTTAGAGACCTGTCATTTCCAGGAATTCTGGGTGAGTAAAATGCCTTTCTTCTTTGTTCATGTTAGAGATTCTCCGGTAAATGTACCTTGTTAGTGTGTGAAACCTGAGCCGTCCTTGTGGGTAGTGGCATTGCAATGCTTTGTTGTGTTCATTTTTAATGGATGTGCACATTATACAGTCGGCTTTCTGTCCACAGGCCCCCAGCAATCTTTCAGAATCGGGTTTAATATCACCAGCATATGTCGTGAAATTTGTTAACTTTACGGCAGCAGTACAATGCAGTACATGATAAATATAGAGAAAAAGATCTGACTTACAGTAAGTGTGTATAAAATAGTTCAAATAAGCAGTGGGAAAAAAAAGTAGTTAGTCTGCCATAGTTAAACTTGCCGGATAGTTACATGGATCCAATGGCCATCTAGGAATCGGATGGCAGAGGGGAAGAAGCTGTTCCTGAATCGTTGAGTGTGTGCCTTCCGACTTCTGTACCTCCTTCCCAATAGTAGCAGTGAGAGGAAGGCATGACCTGGGTGATGGGGGTCTTTAATGATGGATGCGCCTTTTTGAGGCATCGCTCCTTGAAGATGTCCTGGATTCTGCGGATGCTAGTGCCCGTGATGGAGCTGACTGAGTTCACAACTTACTTCAACCTTGTGCACTTGCTTGCCCCCAATCCCCATACCAGATGGGGATATAACCAGTCAGAACACTCTCTACAGTGCATTTGTAGAGGTTTTTGAGTAATCTTTCCATTACATCTTTGAGCTGTGGGTCCCTACATATAGGAGGGGGCTCATAGAATGTAGTCACCTGTCAGTCAGCATCTGTGGAGATTGAAGTAGTGCTAATGCTTTAAATTAATGATTCTTCAGAACGGGAACAGTGGAGAGAACAAAGATTTTGAGTTGCAGGGAGGATGGAGGCTATTGTGAATACAGGACATTAGAGTATGACATACAAAACGTTGGAGGAACTCAGCAGGTCATAGTCATACTTTATTGATCCCGGGGGAAATTGGTTTTTGTAGTTGCACCATAAATAGTAAATAGTAATAGAACCATAAATAGTTAAATAGTAATATGTAAATTATGCCAGTAAATTATGAAAGAAGTCCAGGACTAGCCTATCGGCTCAGGGTGTCTGACCCTCCAAGGGAGGAGTTGTAAAGTTTGATGGCCACAGGCAGGAATGACTTCCTATGACGTTCTGTGCTGCATCTCGGAGGAATGAGTCTCTGGCTGAATGTACTCCTGTGCCCACCCAGTACATTATGTAGTGGATGGGAGACATTGGCCAAGATGGCATGCAACTTAGACAGCATCCTCTTTTCAGACACCACCGTGAGAGAGTCCAGTTCCATCCCCACAACATCACTGGCCTTACAAATGAGTTTGTTGATTCTGTTGGTGTCTGCTACCCTCAGCCTGCTGCCCCAGCACACACCAGCAAACATGATAGCTCTGGCCACCACAGACTCGTAGAACATCCTCAGCATCGTCTGGCAGATGTTAAAGGACCTCAGTCTCCTCAGGAAATAGAGATGGCTCTGACCCTTCTTGTAGACAGCCTCAGTGTTCTTTGACCAGTCCAGTTTGTTGTCAATTCGTATACCCAGGTATTTGTAATCCTTCACCATTTCCACCCCCTGGTTGGAAACGGGTTACCGGTACCTTGGCTCTCCTCAGGTCTACCACCAGCTCCTTATTCTTTTTCACACTAAGCTGCAGATAATTCTGCTCATACCAAGTGGCAAAGTTTCCTACCGTAAGCCCTGTACTCAACCTCCTCTTCCTTGCTGATGCATCCGACTATGGCAGAGTCATCCGAAAACTTCAGAAGATGACAAGACTCTGTGCAGTAGGAAGGGAATACAAGCTAGAAGGACCCACCACCACTTGTAAGGAATTTGTATGTTCTCCTAGGGTTAGGGTTAGGACTTTCTCCAGTTGCTTCGGTTTTGTCCCACAGTCCTGGTACTGGTTTAGTAGGCTAATTGGTCATTGTAAATTGTGCCACGATTAGGCTAGCTTTAAATTGGGGGATTGCTGGGCGGCACGGCTGGAAGGGCCCACTCCACGCCAGATCTCAATAATAAATAATCTAAGAATGAATGAATAAATAAGGTGCTAGGCCACGTGACGGGGAAGGTGGGAGATGATGGCTGGAAAAGGTGTAAAGGGCTGAAGAAGAAGGAATGTGATAGGAGACGAGAATAGACCTTGAGAAAAAGGGAAGGAGGAGCACTGGGGGAGATGATCAGGCATGTGAGGAGAAGAGGTAAGAGGGGAGCCAGAGTGGGGAATAGAAGAAGGGGGGAGGGGGAAATTGTGAAGTTAGAGAAACCAATGTTCATTCCATCAGGTTAGAAGCTATCCAGATGGAGTATAAGGTGTTGCTCCTCCAACCTGTGAGTGGCCTCATTGTGGCAGTAGAGGAGGCCGTGGAGCAGCGTGTCAGACTGGGAGTGGGGAGTGGAATTAAAATAGTTGTCCACTGGGAAATCCTACTTGCTGTGGACAGAGCAAAGGCACTTGACGAAGCAGTCTCCCAATCTGCGTTGGGTATGTATGGACATGAGAATCAGGAGCAGACAACCTGGCCCCTCAAGTCTGCCCTACTATTCAGCATGAACAAGACAACTGTGTGGCAGAATCTCAAAACAAAATGCTGGAGGAACTCAGCAGTTCAGGCAGCGTCTTTGGAGAGGAATGAACAGTTGACATTTTGGGCCAAAACTCTTCATCAGGACCAAGAAGGTTATAGCCCGAAACAATTGACTGTTTTGGATACTGCCTGACCAGCTGAATTCCTCCAGTATTTTGTTGCTCTGGATTTCCAGTATCTACAGAATATCTTGTTTCAAATTTCACATCGGTGATGAAGTCTGTGATAGGTGAAGCCAAGTGAGGGAGAAGGTAGGTGGGTGATGAAAGCCTCAACCTATCACTTTCCACCTTGTACTCCTTCGCCTCCTCCCACCTTATTTCTGTTTTTTTCTCTTTCCAGTCGTGATGTAGGGTTTCAGACCAAAATGTTGACTGTCTATTCACCTCCATAGATGCTGCCTGAACTGCTGAGTTTTTCCAGCATTGTGTGTACAGAACCTCTTGTCAGATTCTCATAGTCCCCAATTCCCCAATCTTTCAAATAATTAGCTGCTTCCATTTTAAGTTCTTTGAGCAAACTTGGAGCAATGAATTCCAGAGATTCACTATCCTTGGATGAAGTCTCTTCAGAGCTCTGTTTAAAGTGACTAGTACCTTGTCTTTAAACCATGTCCCCTTGTTCAATGTTTTCCCATTAGTGTAAGCATCTAAACATCTATCTGAGGTGTCTCCTTATATCTTGTGTGTTTCCATACCATCTCTTCTCATTCCTCTAACTCCAAACAATGTAGTCCCAACCTGTTTAACCTCTCTTGAGAGGACAATCTTCTCACCCCAGGAATTACCTGGTGAAACACACACAAAATGCTAATGGAAGTCAGACAGCATCTATGGAGGGGAATAAACGGTGGACATTTTGGGCCAAGAGTCTTCCAAAAGATCAGTGTTTATTCCCACCCATAGGTTCTGCCTGATTTGCTGAGTTTAACATAGAATACTACAGCACATGATGAGGTTGTTACAGCTGGGGTGGCCATGGGCATGAGCCCCCACTACCTATTAAATGCTCCCAATGGCATGTATCTCAAATAGCCTCTGGCAACCAAGACCAGCTTGTGGCCTTTGCACCTGGCTTAGCGACTAGGCTCTGCAGAACTATTTCTATTGACAGGAGAAGGGGCGAAGGCGGGTTACTGCACCTTAAGACTATTCGCATCAGACAGATGAGGCTCCTCTGCCATGATTGACAGCTTATCTAGGAGAAGGAAAACTCTTGATCTCAAATTTCCACTGCCATGGGGAAGGCTCAGGGGTAAACACTGAGGAAAAATCCAAAGCTGGAGTCCCTAAGGCAATCGTACATTGAGTTCAATGTTGACTGGTGACTCCTGTGATGTTCCTGGTGCCAAACTGTATTGATTGCTGCCGTTCCTTTGGGTTCATCAGATGCATGGAGGGGGGGAGCTTGCTACATAGACAACAGCTTGCTCTCCATATCATACTTCCCAGGCTTGTCTGACAGCTAGGACACAACATCCATGGTTGACCCTGACGGCTGGAGGTCTCACTCATTAACGCATCTCTAGAAGTTGGTCAAAGTTTTAAGTGTCAGCAGTGTCACAGAAGTTGCTATTCCACATTGAACTCAACTTAGAGCTGCCTTAGGGACTTCAGCTCCAGATTTTTCCTCAGAGTTTACTGCTGGAGCCTTCCCCGTTAGTTGGTATAGCCACAAGGCAACAAAGGTTTCAGAAAAGAGATTTCCTTCTAGATGAGCTGCAAATCACAACTGGGATGCAACGTCCATGGTTGTCCCTGACCAATAGAGGGCCTCATTTACCATAGCACTGTACAGGCCTTCAGCCCATGTTATTGTGCCAACCTTATAACCTTCTCTTTCATTCAAACCCTTCCCTCTTAGATAGCCTTCCATTTTTTTCCCTTAAAATGATGTGCCTTCCAGCATTTTGTGTGTATTGCTCAAGATTTCCAGCATCTGCAGGATCTCTTACATTTATGATTATCCTGGTGAATCCATTTTGGAATGCCTCCAGTGCTGTTATATCCTTTCCTCGGGTACGTCCTCACCAACACCCTGTACAATCTGAACAAAACATCCCTTTTTCTAAACTACAAAACCCTTTGCAATAAAGGCCAGCATGTCATTGTTACAAGAATCACCGCTTGTAATAATGATCAGGAAGGCACAGAGAGAATCTGTACTTAGCGACATGTACCTTTATTGTCTCATAGAAGAACTTGTGAACTTGCAGAACTAAATACCTGTGTGCACACTTACTAAGTTTTCATGACCTTCCATGAATAATCAAACAATAAAATAGTAATACCAGTTAAAATAAGTCTTCGCTGCTGGCCGCATGTTCCTCAAAGTTCCATTTCAAATCTTCACGTCTGTGAGGCACCTCACATCCACGATGGTGAATCTCCTACCAGTCATTGGTGCCAGCACACTTGAAGTGTTTGCTTTCAAACTCATTGCTTACCAATTCAAATATTGCATTTCAGTGTCTTTGGCTACAGCATGAGTCTGACCCTTAACATCTTATTGGCTCTTCTCCAATGCAGCATCCATTTATTGCCCTCTTTCCGCAACTGACAATAGGTAATCTATGGCTCTTTGTTCTCAATCAGCAACCAGTCTGAATCACACAGGGCAAGTACAGACCCCAGCAGTCACAAACTTGCATGTTATATACAACTAAAGAACACCTCACAAATAACTTCTTATTTAGAAATGATCCCTAGTTCAGCAGGTTACCCGGAGCCTCATTGTGTTGACTTTAGAACGTGAATCCAGCCAAACAAAGTGGAGAACACAGAGTCTCTTCATAAAATGGCCACCTCCATCTCCTTCCTCATGGCAAGAACAAAGTCTGTTTACTTCCACTGTCATCAGTTCATTCCAATTCAGTGATGTGTAGACTAGTTCTTTCTGGCCAAGATCATTTACCTTCTTGCCAACTTCTGGCCGTTACCAGCTAACTCTTTGTGTCTGATTCAGAATCTGTTTTATTACACTGGACAACAATTTTTTTTTTGAGTGTAGCCTCAGATTTTTTTGGTTTATGATAGACCACTTGAAGCTGAACACAGATATAAATTCAGACTATTTGAATCACCTAGGAATTTGGAGAAATGAAATTAACTTTTATTGAATACATTACATTTAATTGCATAACAGTGCTGACGCTTTGCAATAGCTTGTCTCTGAGCTAAAAATGTTTTGTTGATGATTTCCATTTGTACTCAGTGTCTCAGGCTTCTCGCTAAGTGTCCAACAATAATCAGGCAGCATTGATGGATTCCAGTTGCTCTGATACTGTTTCTCCATGACCACAATGTCTTGGTGAAACCTTTCACCATGCTTGTCACTGACAGTGCCAAGATTTGCAGGGAAGGAGTCTAAATGGGAATGCAGAAAATGAATCTTTAGTGACATGTTGCATTTCTTGGTTGCATGTAATTTGGTGCTCTGTAGTTGCCAAGAAAATTTTCAACAACATCCTTGAATGCTTTTCATGCAATTTACTCCGGTCCCACCAGAAGTTCTTCAAATTCCCTGTCATTGATGACCTGTTTGATTTGTTGACCAAGAAAAATGTTTTCCTTAATCCTGGCATAAGTTATTTTGGGGAAACATCTGCCTCAAATATTGAAATCCTTCATGGAAATTTATAGTTTTTCTAAAACCTGACCTGCTATGCAGTGTCTGTACTGCTTAAGCATACCTAGACAAGATAGAAAATTTTTCAGCTTACTTTGTGGGCAACATTTTAATTGACTTGAATTATGAATCGAAATAACAAATGTGGCTAATTTTTTAAAAATGGTGTGTGACAGGGAAATTTCATGGTGATTTTCAAGATACACCCAAAAGCAAAATTTTTGTTTATCTAGTGCTACCACTGATGCACGTTTTGCAGCAGTCTATTGTAATACATTAAATATACCATAAATTAAAATAATAAACATAAAAATGTAAATAATTGGTGCAAAAAGAGTGTTCATAGGTTCATTACTTACAGCCCATTACACCCCTGGGGCAGCAATGAAGGTCCCCCATCTGTCTATCCATACCGTCACACAAAGATGTAGAAGGATTCTTCATTGATGTTTCCATAACAATGTTTTTATGACTGGTCAGGGCTGTTAGCCCTGGGCTGAACCTGGAGGACTGGTGGACCACTCTTAGTCTGGCCTCTACCCTTTGACCTGTTTGGCATGGGTGACCCTACCAAGAGCCAAAACACAAAGCCCTGACTCCAGCCAATGTAGCTCTCCAGGTCATTAAAGCACACAAGCCTCCAAACCCTATGACAACGTTGTGGTTCTCTTGGAGAATAATTTTGTATACCTCCTATCAAAACTCCTCTCAATCTTCTACATTGCATGGAATATACATTCTTTCCTTATAACTTTAGTCCTCCAGGCTTGGCAACATTCTTGTACAACTTCAACGTAACATGTACTGGAGGCATGGGTTCATTGTCTGTTCAGAAATCTGATGGCAGAGGGGAATAATCTGTTCATAGAACGTGTTTTCCAGACTCCTATACCACCTCCTTGATGGTAGTAATGAGAAGGGGGCAGTTCTGGATAGTGAAGGTCCTTAATGATGTTTGCTCCCCTTTTTGGTGCCTCACTTCTTGAAGATGTCCTCGATGGTGGGGCGGCTAGTGCCCATGATGGAGCTGGCTGAGTTTACAACCCCTGTGCACAAGAGCACCTCAATCTCTCTGTACTGTTTGCAGTCTCTATCCACTTAGATCATTTGCCTTTGCTTCCTCTTACCAGAATGCATGTCATTAGTTCCCCACATTTAGCTCCGCTTGCCAGGTTTTCGCCCACTCACTCGGTCTATCTATATCCTGCTGCAGATTTGCAATATCCTCATTAGAGCTTCTGTCTACATCTGTGCCAGAGTGAACACCACAGTTGTCCAAGTGACACAGTGCATTTAATTAAAAGACGAACTAGGGCAGCTAAAGGCGGAGGTGGGGGCGGGGGTGGAATCGATGTTTGGGCAGTGTGATGCAGAACACAGGAGTTGCTGTCAACTTGAAACTAAAGAGAAAGCTGGAAATACAGTATCTGTCAGTCTGCTCTATAGCACAGAAATGGCACTTCGGCCCATCTAGTCCATGTCAAACTGTTATTCTGCCTAGTCCAGGGGCTCCTGACCTGAGGTACATGATTCAATGGTTCATTTAATATCAGAGAAAGTATACAGTATACAACCTGAAATTCTTGCTCTTTGCAGAAATCCATGAAATATTAAAAAAGGACAAAGATTAAATGACAGAAAAAAACATAACCCCAATGCCCCCTACCCCTCTCTCACACACAAGCATCAGCAAGCAGCATCAACCCTCTCTTCCCCCCGCCCCACACACACCCCACTTAGTCTGGAATAAAGCATCAGCATTCTCACTACCCACCCTGCAAGCTACAGCAAAGCCTACCAAAGAGAGACCATGGTCTACAGTACATTAAAAAAAATTAACTTCATTCCAACATTTTTGACATGCCTCTGTCTCACACAAAGGGAGGGACAGATATCACTCCTTCCACGTTGAGAGGGGAGGCAGTCGCTGTTTCAATGTTACAGTCACATCTGAAGTGTTGCTTTTATTTCGAGTTCCCCTATCCGCAAATCCACAGCAATGTCATTCACCCCTGAGAGAGGGAGGGGGAGAGGGATAGATATCACCAAGTGCAGAGCCTTCTGACTGCTGCTGTCACTGTCTTCAGTCTTCCAACTCCTGCTACACTTCAGTTTGCGACGGAACCACCTCCCCAATGGTAATTAGAAGAGGGCATGTGCTGCATGTTGAGGGTCATTAATAATGTACGTAGTCTTTTTGAGGTGTCACCTCCTGAAGATGACCCTTGTTCAATGATATTGGTCTATGGCACAAGGAAGGTTGGGAACCCCTGGCCAAGTCGTATCAATCCACACCTAGACCATAGCCCCCTGTTCCCCTCCTGCCCATGCACGTATCCAAAATACTCTTGAATATTGAAATAAGCCCGCATCCACCACTTCCGCTGGCTGCTCGTTGCATACTCATCACTCTCCGAGTGAAGTTCCCATTAAGTATTTCATCCGCAGCCTCTGACCTCTAGTTCTAGTCTCTTCCAAGCTCAATGGAAAAAGCCTGCTTGTGTTTTCCCTATCTATCGATCATTCATTATGGGTGGTGGGGTGGAGATGCATCCTGCCAAAGGAGGTGTAAGGTGCTTCTTCATTCCCCTAGCCTGCAGGTTACACTTGGGTCGGGCGTAGCACCTGCTTAGCTGCACCTTGCCCCGTCCGGCCGGAATCAGGGTCATGTGAAGCCATAGTCGTACGAGCAGCTGGTGCATATCACAAGTCCCTGGTTGTATGACCACTGACTCCAGGCAGACACTAGCAGGAAGGACAGCAGAGCAGCAATGGCTGGAGTTTCTGTGAAAAATGAGGGAACTGCAAGACACATATGTTTCAAATAGAAGAAATTTTCGAATGGAAGAAGGACACTACAGTGGCTGACAAGTAAAGTCAGAGCCAAAGTAAAAGCAAAAGAGAGGGCATACAAGGAAGTCAAAGCTAGTGGGAAGATAGAGGATTGGGAAGCTTTTAAAAACTTGCAGGAGGAAACTAAGAAGTTCATTAGGAAGTAAAAGATGAATTATGAAAGGAAGCTGGTGACTAATATCAAAGAAGATACTAAAAGCTTTTTTAAGTATATAAAGGGTAAAATAAGTTAAGGGTAGATATAGGACCAATAGAAAATGACACTGGGGATATTGTAATGAGAGACAAAGAGACGGGCACTGAATGTGTATTTTGCATCAGTCTTCACAGTGGAAGGCATCTGCAGTATACTGATATTCAAGAATTTTAGGGAAGTAGAGTATGTGCCGTGAGAATTATGACTGAGAAGGTGTTCAGGAGGTTTGAGGGTGGATAAATCTAATGGAATGTGTAGCTGGAGAGATTGCGGAGGCATTAACAATGATCTTTCAAGAATCGATAGATTCTGGCATTGTACCAGATGACTGGAAAATTGCAAATGTTACTCCACTATTTAGAAAGGGTGGGAGGCAGCAGAAAGGAAACTATAGACATGTTAGCCTGATATCAGTGGGTGGGAAGTTGTTGGAATTGATTGTTAGGGTTGAGACTATGGAGTACCTGGAGGCACATGACAAGATAGGCCAAAGCCAGCATGGTTTCCTGAAAGGAAAATCCTGCCTGACTAACCTACTGCAATTCTTTGAGGAAATTACAAGCAGGGTAGACAAAGGAGATGCAGTAGATGTGGTGTTCTTGGATTTTCAGAAGGCCTTTGACAAGGTGCTGCACATGAGTCTGCTTAGCAACATAAGAGCCCATGGAATTACAGGGAAGTTACTGCATGGGTGGAGCATTGGCTGATCGGCAGAAAACAGAGACTGGGAATAAAGGGATCCTATTCTGGCTGCCGCTTATCAGTGGAGCTCCACTGGGGTCGGTGTTGGGACCGCTGCTTTTTACGATGTACGTCAATGATTTGGACTATGGGATTAATGGATTTGTGGCTAAATTTGCTGATGATACAAAGTTAGGTGGAGGAGCAGGTAGTGTTGAGGAAACAGGGAGCCTGCAGAGAGACTTGGATAGTTTTGTAGAATGGGCAAAGAAGTGGCAAATGAAATACAATGTTGGAAAGTGTATGGTCATGCACTTTGGGGAAGAAATAAATAGGCAGACTATTATTTAGGTGGGCAGAGATGCAAAGGGACTTGGGAGTGCTTGTGCAGCATACCCTAAAGGTTAACCTCCAGGTTGAGTTGGTGGTGCACAAGGCGAATGCAAGAGCAGGGATGTGATGTTGAGGCTCTATAAGGCACTCGTGAGACCACACTTGGAGTATTGTGTGCAGTTTAGAAAGGATATACTGACATTGGAGAGGATCCAGAGAAGATTCACGAGAATGATTCCAGGAATGAAAGGGTTACTGTATGAGGAACATCTGGCAGTTCCTGGGCTGTGATCCCTGGAGTTCAGGAGAATGGGGGGGGGGGGGGTCGGGTCTCATAGAAACATTCCGAATGTTAAAAGGCCTGAACAGATTAGATATAGCAAAGTTATTTCCCATGGTAGGGGATCCTAGGACATGAGGGCACGACTTCAGGATTGAAGGACGTCCATTTAGAACAGAGATGCGGAGAAATTACTTAGAGGGTGGTAAATCTGTGGAATTTGTTGCCACGAGTGGCTGTGGAGGCTAAGTCATTGGGTGCATTTAAGGCAGAGATAGCTAGGTTCTTGATTAGCCAGGGCATCAGAATCAAGTTTATTATCACCGGCATGTGATGTGAAATTTGTTAACTTAGTAGCAGCAGTTCAGTGCAAACATAATATAGAAGAAAAAAAAATAAGTAAATCTTATTCACTATACTTTATACAGTTATACTTGTATTGAATAGATTAAAAATCATGCAATAAACAGAAATACTATGTATTTTTAAAAAGTGAGGTAGTGTCCAAGGGTTCAATGTCCATTTAGGAATCAGATGGCAGAGGGGAAGGAGCTCTTCCTGAATTGCTGAGTGTGTGCCTTCAGGCTTCTGTACCTCCTACCTGATGGTAACAGTGAGAAAAGGGCATGCTCTGGGTGCTGGAGGTCCTTAATAAAGGACGCTGCCTTTCTGAGACACCGCTCCTTGAAGATGTCCTGCAAAGGGTATGGGGAGAAGGTAGGGAAGTGGGGATGACTGGAAGAATTGGATCAGCCCATGATTGAATGGCAGAGCAGACTCAATAGGCTGAATGGCCTACTTATGCTCCTATATCTTATGGTCTTATGGATAATCTCTGAAACATTGATAATCGCTGGGGACACCGGTCTTGTAAAGACACTGCACAGCAGAAGACCATGGCAAACCACTTCCGTAGAAAATTTTGCCAAGAACAATCATGATCAAGACCATGATCACCTAGGTCACTATCTATACTCTATTATACTTCCCTTCTTTCTCCTACACTGGCAAGAAATAAAGTCCTAACCTATTCAACCTATCCCTGTAACTCAGGTCCTCAAATCCCAGCAGCATCCTTGTAAGTTTTCTCAGTACTCTTTCAAGAATTCAAAGCAAATTTATTATTGAAGTACATTCTGATGTACTTACGTTTGCTCCTGAGAACTGCAGAACTGTTTCCAGTGACCAGTCTCTCTCCCCCACCCCCCCACCAAACGCTTAGTTGTTGCTTATCAGCCTTGCTTGCTTTCTTGCCGTTCATTACAATACTGCGACAGTATGGATACCATGTAGTGATCTTTTATATTATCCAACTTGTGTACAGAATTGACTTGGGGACATCTGTAAAGGAGGAACTGTTCATTACTCTGGATGGCCAGTATGTGAAAGTGGGGGCAGGGTGGAAAAACCTTTAAACACAAGAAATTCTGCAGATGCTGGAAATCCAAAGCAACACACACAAAACAGTGGAGGAACTTAGCAGGCCTGACAGCATCTATGGAAAAGAGTAAACAGTTGATGTTTTGCACTGAGACCCTTCACCGGGACTGAGAAGGAAGGGGAAGATGCCTGAATAAAAAAGGTGGGGGGAGGGGAAAGAAGCTGGCTGGTAGGTGAAACCAGGTCGGTGGAAAAGTCAAGGGCTGGGGAAGAAAGGACCTGATGGGAGAGGAGAATAGACAATATGCGAAAGGGAAGGAGGAGGGGACCCAGAGGGAAGTAATAGACAGGTGAGAAGAAGTGGAAGGTCAGAGTGGGGAATAGAGGAAGGGGATCGTTGGAGTTTGTTCACTGGAAGGAGAAATCAATATTCAGACCATCAGGTTGGAGGCTACCCAGACAGAATATAAGGTGTTGCTCCTCCACCCTGAGGTTAGCCTCATCTTGGCATAAGAGGGGGCCATGGATGGACGTGTTGGAACGGGAATGAGAATGGCTATTAAAATGTTTGGCCACCGAGAAGTCGAATGGGATAGGAGGTGCTTGACAAAGCGCTCCCCAATTTACAACAGGAGGGGCCACATTGAGAGCACTGGATACAATAGGACCCCAGCAGCTGCACAGGTGAAGTGTTGCCTCACCTAGAAAGGGGGGAGGGGTGGTCTGAATGGAGGTGAGGGGGGATGTGAAAGGCCAGGTGTGGCACTTTGGCCACTTTCAGGGATAAGTGCCAGGAGGGAGATTAGTGGGGAGGGACGAGTGGACAAAGGGAATCATGGAGGAATGAAGGTAAAGATATGTTTAGTGGTAGAGTCCCTTTGGAAATGGCACAAGTTGTGGAGGATAATTATCAGAAAGCAGTTTTTCAGCCCATTGAGTCCTGCTAGCTCCTCTGTTAGTCATCCCATTACCTTCTATTTTCCTGTGACTCTGCAAGTAACACTAAAGTACAGTGACCAATTAACCTACCAGCTCATCTTTGAGATATAAAATGAAGCCAAAACACTTGAAGAAAGCCATAGAGTCATAGAAAGAATTGCAAACTCTGTACTGTTGGTACCGGAGATTGGTCTAGCATCTACAGTTTTTTTTTGTTTACAGACTAGTTACCTTGTATTACCAGTACATTTCTAGTCACTGCCCGTTAAGTAGTAACAGTAGCAGCTGGGTTTAGGGTGGTGAAATGTAGAAGAGAAAGTTATTGGAGTTATAATGAAAATAATCTGGCTTTGTTTCTCCTTTTATCCTGCTAAAGAGGTATGGGTAAATAAGGTTTTATGTGGGCCTGTTGATACCAGAAGCATGGTGTCACTTTCCCTAGCACGTTTTCAGAGTGTGTTGGATATTGATGCAAATGATGCATTTCACTCTATATTTTGATGTACATGTGACGAATAAAGTTAATCTTTATAACGTCCTTATTATTGGTCTCCCTCCATAATGTGTGTATATTTGGTGAGCTACTTAATGTGCTTTTGAAGGCAGAGAAGTTAGGTAGTTTGCATGTGGTCATAAAATAAAATTTCCCTCGTCTACTGTGTCCAGTTGTCCTGATGCGGCCTCCTGTACACTGACGAGAACCAATGTTCCCTCTAAGGTGTGCACGTGCACACATCCTAGCATACTAGCATACAAAAGGTTGTCACCCTCTACCTAGTTGGCACTTCAAGTGTATTTCACAATCATACACAATCACACTTCCTTCTCTGGTTTCTGACGTGGACAGTGTTTACAACGTAGAGTTTTCAATGATTTGTCTGCAGATTTTAGAACTGGCTTATTTATGCTGTTTTTATTGAAGAAATTATTGATGTCCTATGTGGAATTCCAAAGCAGCAAAGGGCGTGAAGTTCAGAAGAACTGCTAGTTCATTCAAAGCAGAATGTCTTAGTGAAACAGTAGAAACTGTTACACTGTAAGCTCATGAGGTCAGGAATGTGCAGCTATCAGAAATATTTATGTACAAAACAGAAACTGGTGTTACCTGTGTGTATTGTCATGATGCAAAAGTTGCTGGCGAATTTGCGAAGTGG
Source organism: Mobula birostris (assembly GCF_030028105.1). Taxonomy (NCBI): domain Eukaryota; kingdom Metazoa; phylum Chordata; class Chondrichthyes; order Myliobatiformes; family Myliobatidae; genus Mobula; species Mobula birostris. Next base: position 110,024,092 of record NC_092381.1, on the reverse strand, counting down.
AGTGATATTTGGAAACTTGACTTTTTAAGGCATCATTTATCAAGGAAATCATATAGATGGTGTGCAAAAGCTCCGGCGAGAATATCTTTCATTGCCTGCTACCTATGTTTTGTGAGAGTGCAGATGAACGAGAGTGAAAATGATCAACCCCAGAGGACATCAAAGTTCTTATTGAGAGTTAAAATAGGTACTTCTGTACACTCAGTTGGACATGTGGGAAAGTATGTGAGAAATAAAACTCATTGGTGTGTATTATTTTATTTCTTTTAAACAAGTTAGTAGTTTATTATCTTTAGAATGGCTTCAGATTTACTTCCACTTAAAATTTCAGTGTGCACATATCACTGGGCAAAAAGTTGCACGGCACAAAGATTTTTGCACACACTAGTCATTATAAATTAGAGGGAACATTGGTGAGACCCCATCATAAATGACGGGACCACTTCATCGAGCACTTCCAGTCCACCCACCAGAAGCTAAATCCCTGGTGGCCAAACATTTTAGTTCCAATTCCCACTCGACAGGTCGGTACATGTCCTCCTCTTGTGCCAAGGTGAGGCCACCCTCAGGGTGGAGGAGCAATAGCTTATATTTTGTCTGGGTGGCCTCCAACCTGATGGCATGAATAAAAATTTCTCCTGGTTAAAACACGATTTCCCTCCCCCTCCTCTCTTCTTCTATTCTCCATTCTGGCCTCTTGCCTCTTCTCACCCGCCCATCAGCTCCCCCAGGTCCCCTCGTCTCCTAAGATCCACTCTTCTCTCCTGTCAGCTTCTTTCTTCAACCCTTTACCTTTCCCACCCACCTGGCTTAGCTATCATCTTCTAGCTAGCCTCTTTCCTCACCCCACTCACTTTTTTTTAATGTTCTGGCATCTTCTCCCGTACTCTCCTGTCCTGATGAAGGGTCTCAGCCCAAAACACTGACTATATATTTCTCACCACAGATGCTGCCAGACTTACTGAGCTCCTCCAGCACTTTGTATTGATTATAATTTCTGTCAGACCTCACCTCAGCAAACACACTGTCTGCCTCTGCTTATCTGCTGTCTACAAACTTGAGCTAGCCATCAATTCTTTTGGCCACATTTCACACTGAGTTTCTGTCTGGTATTGGCTCTTGCTTTAAACTTTTTTCTCTTGTTCTCGAATCACTTCATAGTTTCCTCTTGATGCCTCTTTACCTTGCACAGTTATAGACAATAAGACACATGAGCAGAATTAGGGTGATTGGCCCATCGAGACCATTGTGCCAACTGAATGAAGGTTTGTCACAGAAGATATTTGGTTATTTGGCCGTGGTGTGGTATCTGTGGTCTCCAAGGGAGAATCATCTAGACTAATCTCACTTTCTGGCTCTGTCTAGAACCTAGATCAGGGGTCCCCAACCTTTTTTGTATCGCGGACCAGTTTAATATTGACAATATTCTTGCGGACCGGCCGACCGGGGTGGGTGTTCAAGTAGGGTTAAACTCACCTCAACATGTCTTTTACGGTTAGGGTTGCCAACTTTCTCACTCCCAAATAAGGGACAGAAGTAGCAGTCAAATCCCGGGACACTTTACCCTGGGAAAGACTACCATGACCATGAAGCTTTGAGCAGGTACCTGTGTACGCATGCGTGATGTGCGCATGCGCGTACGTGCTGATTTTTCCCCCCACAAGTTGGTTTTGCCTTCATCTTCCCGACTATACTGTACATATGTTATTCCTACTTTATATAGGCTGTGTATTTATCATATCATTCCTGCTCTTACTATATGTTAGTGTTATTTATTTTCAGTTTTATATGTTATTTGGTATGATTTGTTAAGTTATTTTTTGGGTCTGGGAACACTTAAAAATTTTTCCCATATAAATTAATGGTAATTTCTTCTTCGCTTCACGCCATTTCAGCAGGAAAGGTTTCATAGGAATGCTCTACCTTAGCTGGGGAAATATGGGAGAATGGCAGTCCCGTATAGGACAAACCAATTTAGCCCAATATACAGGATGTCCCAGCAAGTACGGGACAGTTGGCAACTCTATGTTCAAGTTCAACAGTGTGTGACAGGGAACGAGGAAAGGTGCAGCTGACTCATATCGTTTCCTCACGGCCTGGTAGCACGTGCTCTGCGGCCTGGTGGTTGGGGACCCTTGACCTAGGTAATGATGTCAGTTGCACCTGTAAGGATGACACTATCTTTGAACTCGGTTAATTGGTCATTGTAAATTGTCCCATGATTAGGCTTGGGTTAAATCAGTGGGTTGTTGTGAGGCATGGCTCGAAGGGCCGGAAGGACCTTTTTCTGTGCTGCATCTCCATAAGTGAATAAATATATGGTATCTATAGTGTGTGCTTGTGTATGCTTTTCTGTTTTCATCTGTGTGCGAGCGCGTATCTGTCTACAGACAAGGCATGCGTATGTGCACGCACACACAGATAAAAACGCACGCACACTCACTCCCAAATGTAAATGCTCTACCACCAGTAGTTTTGTCTTAAGGTGTCTAATCACAAGATTCTGGAACAACCTCCTCATTTCCCCTGACTCCTTTGAGGCTCCTTACCCCAGTTCCAAGTTCTGCAGTGCAAACTTCTGTTTTTAATATAGTTCTGAAGTTCTTCAGAATGTTTGCTAGTTTGAAAAATGCAAGTATTTTGTTTGTCAGAATCGGGTTTATTATCACTGGCATGTGTCTTGAAATTTGTTAACTTAGCCGCAGTACAATGCAATGTACTGTAAGTATTGCCAGCTATAAAATGTAAATATTTGTTTTAGACTGTGGTGTTTTTATTGGGTGGCAGGGTCGAGACTCGACTCTACCAAAGGAGGTGTTAAGCGCTTCTTCCCTACGCTAGCCTGAGCAAGGTGTAGCAGCTGCTTAAAGCCCCCAGATCAGGGTCACATGTGGCCATGGGAGAGGTGGTGGATGGTTGTACCTCCTGTTTACGCAACCACTGACACCAGGCAGAGTATTGATAATGGTGGGGGGGGGGGGTCACCCATCTTGTAAAGACACTGCCCAAAAGAAGGCAATGGCAAATCACTTTTGTAGAAAAATTTGCCTAGAACAATCATGGTCAAAGGATCACGATGGCACATGTCATACAACACTGCACATAACGATGGTGGTTGTATTTATGGATGGCTGGTAAACAGTTGGGGTGTATGCTTCACTCTGTATTTTGAGGCTGATATGCTAATTGGCTAAATTGTACCTCAAGTGTAGGTGAGAGGTAGAGTATGAGGAGGATTAATGAGAGTTGGGAGACAATAATATGGTTGGGATAGACTCGGTGGGCTGAAGGGCCTGTTTCTCGCTCTCTGACAAATCTATACTCTTTTCTCTTTCCTTCCCCATCCAGCGCAATCTAGAAGAAAATGCTGAGCTAATTGACGGAATAACAAGTTTTGAAGATTCTGTGCGTAAATGTGAGTGCAAGTCAAGCTCCTTAGATTTTATTCTGATAAATGGGAAGAGGGAGTGGGACTGTGCACGGGAGGCAAACTGGCTGATATTGTAATACATCCCAGATACCACTAGAATTTAAAACCTCCGTACTTTGATCTCTCTCTCTTTCTCTCGATGGTGGGGCCGAGTTTGCTGCTGATGCTTGTGTCGGAGGATTTAGGTTGGGAGGGAGGGGAGCAACACGGCGGACTTTAACATTGCTAACAGTGAGTTGTTTTCTGTCTTTTTAATCTCCCCTTTCACTGTGTGACACCTCTGTCCCCTGATTAGGGGGGAGGGAGGGAGAGAGCCTGTGGCATGCCGAATTTGTCGAGGTGAACGATTAATTTTTTGTCATACTGCAGATTATGGTCTCTCTTTGGGGGTTTTACTATTACTTGCTTGGTGAGTGGTGGGTGCTGCTGCATTTTACTGAAATAAGTGGAGGGGGAGGTTGATGCTTTGCAGCTGCTTTTGCATGAGGAGGGTATGTGGGGGGGGCTTTGGGGTTCCGATGTCTTTACTGTCACTCATTCTTTGGAATAGTCTTCTGTTTTTCTTGGATGCCTGCAAAGAACAAGAATTTAGGTTGCATAATGTATACATTCTGATATTAAATGGAACCATTTGAAACCAGTAAACTGCCTGTGTTATCGAGGATATTGTGAAACAACATATCTATGCAAGTGTGAAAAAACAGCAGCAGACATTTGTATGGCTCCTTTAAGATCCCAATGTCCTTCACAGGAGCTTAACTCTTTATTGAAGAATTGTGATCCACAGTTATCACTGGACTTGATTACTTAGGAAGTCACTATTTTTAATTGATGTCTGCTTTTTCAATACTAAAAATTGACTTAGAGTATTTTGGCCAAATGGTGCAAGTTGAATCATCAGCAGCTCAACATCAGTAAGACAAAGGAGATGGTGATGGATTTTGGGAGTAATTGAACCCTGGTCATGATTGTTAGTGTTGTAAAGTGTTATGGTAACTGCTACACCATAATGCTGCCCTGTTTTACAGCCCAGTGAAGACCTCCTGAACTGTAGGCACTGATATGATGTAGGGAACATGGAGTAGTAAGCTATCACAAATTCCAATATAATTATCGCCAGATCTATTTTAATGATGAACAAAGATTACTCTGAGCTTCGATGCCTCGAGCTGTAGTAGTGTAAAGACAATGCTTGCATAGTGTCCTTTCTGAAGTTTTCAACTCCTAATTTGTGAACTGGTGGCACAAATTAGTACAAAGAGGTATGATTTAGTGGCCATTACAGAGATGTGCTTGCAGGGTGCGGAGGATTGGGAATTAAATATCCAAGGGTATCAGGTAATACGGAAGGATAGGCAGGAAAGTAAGGGAAGTGTGGTAGCGCTCTTTATTGAGGATGAGATCAGGGCAGTAGTGAGAGCCAATGTAAGATCTAAGGAGCAGAATGTTGAATCCATCTGGATAGAGATTAGGAATAGTAAAGGGGGGTAAAAACCACTGGTGGGGGTTGTCTATCGACCATCGAATAATAACATTACAGGCAATAAACAGAAATATCTGAGGCATGTAAGAATGGAACAGCGGTTATCATGGGGGATTTCAACTTTCACATAGATTGGGTGAATCAAGTTGGTCGAGGTAGTCTTGAGGAGGACTTTATAAAATGAATTTATGATGGCTTTCTTGAATAGCATGTTGCTGAACCTACAAGGGAATGTACTATCTTAGATCTGGTACTGTGCAATCAGACAGGTAAAATTAATGATCTTGTAGTTAGGGATCTTCTTGGAAAGAGTGGTCATAGTATGACTGAATTTCTCATACAAATGGAGGGTGCATACAAAGTCGCCAGGAGTAGTGGGAAACTGAAAGATTAGGAAAACGTAAAAAAACATCCAAGTACCACTAAGTAAGCAATAAAGAAAAGTAAGCTAGATTATGGAAAATAAACTAGCTCAAAATATAAAAATGGATAGTAAAAGTTTCTGTAATTATATAAAGCAGAAAAGGGTGGCTAAAGTGAATGTAGGTTCCTTGGGGGACGAGAAAGGGGAATTGATATTGGGTAATGAGGAAATGGCCGAGGCTTCAAATGACTATTTTGCATCTGTCTTCACGGTGCAGGACACATCTAACATGCCAAAGAGAGATGTTATAGATGCGATGGGAGGTGAGGACCTTGATACAATAGCTATCACTAAAGAGGTAGTGCTGAGCAAACTTGTGGGCCTGAAGATAGGCAAGTCCCCTGGTCCTGATGGAATGTATCCCAGGGTACTGAAAGAAATGGCAGAAGTTATAGAGGCTTTGGTGATGATTTACCCAAATTCTCTGGACTCTAGGCAGGTCCCGGCAGATTGGAAGACGGCAAATGTCACACCACTGTTCAAAACAGGATGTAGGCAAAAGGCAGGTAACTATAGGCCAGTTAGTTTAATATCTGTAGTTGGGAAAATGCTTGAAGCTACCATAAAGAGGGAAATAGCGAGGCATCTGGAAAGAAATGGATCCATCAGGCAGACGCAGCATGGATTCAGCAAAGGCAGGTCCTGTTCTTTGAGGATATAATGAGCACAGTGGATAGAGGGGAACAGATGGATGTTATTTATTTGGATTTCCAGAAGGTGTTCGATAAGGTGCCACACAGAAGACTTATCGATAAGATAAGGATGCATGGAGTTGAGGATGATGCATTAACATGGATAGATGATTGGTTAACTAATGGAAAGCAGAGAGTTGGGCTACATGGGTTCAGGTTGGCAATCAGTGGTGAGTGATGTGCCGCAGGGGTCGGTGCTGGGCCTGCAACTGTTCACAATATACATCAATGATCCGGAAGAGGGGACAGTGTAGTGTATCTTGTTTGCCGATGATACTAAATTGATTGGAAAGTCTGCAGAGGGATATAGATAGGTTAAGTGAATGGGCATGGGTCTGGCAGATCGAGTACAATGTTGGTAAATGCAAAGTCATCAACTTTGGAAGGAAAAATGAAAGAGAAGATTATTTAAATTGTAAAAAAAATGCTGTATGCTGCTGTGCAGAGGGACTTAGGAGTGCTTGTGTATGAATCACAAAAGATTGGTTTGCAGGTACAGCAGGCTATCAAGAAGGCAAATGGATGAATTTAAGAGCAGAGAGGTTATGTTGCAACTGTACAGGGTACTGGTGAGACCACACCTGGAGTACTGCGTGCAGTTCTGGTCTCCTTACTTGTGGAAGGATATACTGGCTTTGGAGGCGGTGCTGAGGAGGTTCACCTGGTTAATTCCAGAGATGAGGGGGTAGACTATGAGGAGAGATTGAGTGGCCTGGGACTGTACTCACTGGAATTCAGAAGAATGAGAGCAGACCTTATAGAAACATACAAAATTATGAAAGGAATAGATAAGATAGAGGCAGGAAAATTGTTTCCCTTGGTGGGTGAGACTAGAACTAGGGGACATAGCCTCAAGATTTAGGACAGAGATAAGGAGGAACTGTTTTTCCCAGAGAGTGGTGAGTCTGGAGTTCTCTGCCCAAGCAGTGGAGGCACTACCTCAGTAAATATATTTAAGACAAGGTTGGATAGATTTTTGCATAATAGCAGAATTAGGGATTTTGAAGAAAAAGCAGGTAGGTGGAGATGAGTCCATGACCAAGTAAGTGATGATCTCATTGAACAGCGAAGCAGGGTCAACAGGCCAGATGGCCTACTCCTGCTCCTATTTCTTATGTTCTAATTCAATATGAGCTACATATATTGCTTTATCCCACTTCCATTAATACACAAATGTAAAGATACTTTTATAAATAAGTAATTTATGTTTGGAGGTTGTTGAATAAAAATTCAATCTGTTGCTGACTATACTGTACAGGATCTAGGGTGCCTAACACTGCAAAACAAATTCTAGAATTCTGATTAGCTCAGAGAAGTGAATAATTTAAGGAAGACAAACAGTCTACAAATACTGCTGGGCTAAATTTAACAGAATACATTTAAAGTTCCTAAGCACTGGATAATCTGTCTGTTTATTGAGATACAACGCATAATAATAGGCCCTCCCAGCCTTCCGAGCCAAGCTGCCCAACAACCCCCAGTTTAACCCTAGCCTAATCACAGGACAATTTACAATGACCTATTCAATAACCTGCCAACCAGTACATCTTTGGAAACTGGAGCACTCAGAGAAAAGCCGTGTGGTCATGGGAAGAAGGTACAAAATCCTTACAGACAGCAGTGGGGAAATGTCTAAAACATAGTGTTAGCAGCCCAGAATTAAGTTTGTACCCTATTTAATTCCTTCAGTCTGAGAGTTATTGTACAGAGTTACTGGAGTTTAGAAGACTGGGGGTGGGGGGGGGGTGGAAATCTCAGGAAACCTATTGAATATTGAAAGAGTGAATGCGGAGAAGGTGTTTCCAATTGTGGGGAAGCCTAGGATCTCAGACTACAAGGACATCCCTGTAGAACAGAGATGTGTAGGAATTTCTTTAGCCAGAGGGCAGTGAACCTGGAGAATTCATTCCCACATATGGCTATAGAGGCCAGGTTATTGGGTATTTTTAAAGAGGAAGTTGATAGGTTGTTCATTTGTCAGGGCATCAGAGGTTATGGGAAGAAGGAAGGAGAGTTGGGTTTGAGAGGGATAATAAATCAACCAATATTGAGTGGCACAGCTAAATGGCCTAATTCTACTCCTGTGTCTTGTGACCCCAAGAGAGGAAAATATGGCTGTGTCCTCTGCCCATTCTCAGCATCTGCTTTGTTAAAAGGGAGCCCTTGCCTTGTCTAATTTGATGAATTGGTGATTCCAATGCTCTGTATACTTGGCTCAATGCCCTCTGGTTCAGATTTAACAGCAATCTGCATTATCCAAATAATCACTTTGCTACCAGTTTCTTGGTAACTAGGAGGTGCCACGAATGCTCGTCAGTTTTGTGTAACACAGACAAAATGCTGGAGGAACTCAATAGGTCAGGCAGCACCTATGAAGAAGGAATAA